>NC_048232.1:6264875-6280404 GCF_002007445.2 Ailuropoda melanoleuca | reverse complement strand
GGTGCACACACCCACTCTACCCGCCTACCTGTCCATCCATCCGTCTTTCTAGACCCTGGATCTACCCTTCGTCGTCTCCGTCTGTCATCTGTCTCTCCATCCAGTCCTCCATCCACCTACCCATCCATCCGTCATCTACCATCTGTTTATCATTTCTGTTCTGTCTACTGCCTGTCTATCCATCTGTCTGTCTGTCTGTCCGTCTGTGTCATGTATCTGAAACAGTCACTTCGCTACCCTCATGGCACCCTGGTCTGGGGGTGCAGAGGCTGAGGCGTGAGCAGGGAGACCTTCCTTTGTTTTGAAGAGAACGGGTGGTGAGAAGTCTAACTTGCAGAGGGTGAGCGTGCGCTCGAGCGGGAGCCGTGTGTGCTGGGGTGCCGATGCCCGAAACTGGGGCAGCTGCACTGGGTTACTGCCAGGCTGCAAAGGGATCCTGGAGGAGACTGGAGTGCTCACCTTCACTGAGCGAGGTTTCTTTGTCCTTTGGTCTGCTTCTGTGGTCTTCGTAGCTCTGTGGCCTCAGCTAGTGTGGAATAAGCGGCGTGGGGCCCACAGGGTGCCTCTGTCATCCAGGCATGGTTCTCTTCAGTTATCCACGACCGTTCTAGGGTGTTCCAGGTACGAAGGTGCTGGGTTATTGTGCACGCAGCAGATACTCACTGAGCATGTGCCACACCTGGGGCTCTTCAGCGCTGGAACCTGGTAGGGAATGAAACACAGTCCATCCTGTGTTCCTTCACTCAGGCTCTGGGAACTCATGGGTCATACCCCTGTGCCAGGTGGTCACTGTTCTTGGAGCTGGGGGTCGCAGTGAGCAAGAGATGTGGCTCCTTACTTGGTGAGTTGACAGCCCCCCTCCATCCGGGGAGGGGGCCTTGTCTCTCTGCCCTCTCAGCCTTTCTTACCCTAACAGACCTACACAGTGCAGATACATGGCAGAAATCGGCATCTGGTTACGTTGGAATAATACCCCAGTTCTCTGTTCTCTGGGGTCCGCGGGAGTCGTAGGCGTGTGGTTTGTAAATCTGGAAGCAAGACCGTGTGTTACTCGGACAGTAAGTAAGAGGATGGAAAGAGATGCCTTTTCTAGAGGTCCCCCTTTCTGTGTACCCCATGGTGTCCTTCCTGTTCTCGCTGTCACTGTGCTTCCTGTGCTCAGGACCTGGGATCAGGAACCCCTCCTCCCTGGCTGGTAGGGATGGAGGAGCTCCGCCTGCCGGGCATCTGGCAGTATCTCCGACTCTGAGACCTCTCCATGAAGCATGGCCAGTGTAGGCCAGACAGGTGCAGTGGGGTTTCAAACATCACAGCAGAGGGTTGAAATGTTGAACGTTGGGTCCAACGCAGAAAGCCAGTTTGCAGACAGGTCCTTCCTGAGGGCTCTGGGCCCTGTGCTGACAGCTCTCTGCTTCATCGACATGCGGCATCAGCTCAAGCAGGAGCTTCCAGAAGAATCCTGTGTTTCCTGAGTCCCTGCAACTTGCTGTCCTCTCCTCCCCTGCTCCATCAGAGATGCCTGCTTGCCAGCAGTGACGCGAGTGCCCCATGGGAGAAAGTGAGCACTGTGCCCACCCGCCCCCTGCCCCCCACCTCAGAAGTTTCCAGCGGGACCTGGCGGCCTGGAATTTGGCTTCAGTTGGAGCTTGCTGTTTATATTTCTGCCACATGGTTGACCCGTGAAGCTGTTTCCCTCAGTCTCTTGGTTTTGATTACAGTGTTTATTTTCCACATTTGGGGAGTTCTGCAATGACTTGTTTGAGTTTCCCCTTCATTATATATCGTTGAGCATTTGTTCTTTGCTACTTGTCACTTTCACTTAAAAACTGGAATGACTTCGTGTGAGAAGCCAGAAAATAAGGAATCCGAGGCAGCCTTAGCTGCTTTTCTCCTTCAAAGTAGCCGTGTGTTCATCAGTATGAATGAGGAGTGGGCCACGGGGGCTGTGGCCTCATNTGACTTCGTGTGAGAAGCCAGAAAATAAGGAATCCGAGGCAGCCTTAGCTGTTCACGTAAACGATGCCATGCTGCACCCAAAGGTAACTTTTCTCCTTCAAAGTAGCCGTGTGTTCATCAGTATGAATGAGGAGTGGGCCACGGGGGCTGTGGCCTCATATCAAGGACTCAGGCTCTGGGGTAACATTGAACAGAGGAAGAATCAGCAAAATCCAAGATGAGGACATGCTTCTCAGTGATACTCTGTGGTGTTTTTGTTGCTGCTATTTTAAGCTTACGCTGAACGCCAGCCCATGAAGAACAATGTGCCCAAGCCGGTGTGTAACCCGTAACACACACGTAACCCATGAAGCCGGGCTTCTAGCATGCTGGCCAGTGTCTGGGAAGGTTGGCGAAGGTTAAGTTGTTATTGTTTGCCCATCGGAAGGTAAGATGCCTTTGTGACACTTTTCTCATCACGCTGTAGGATAGAATTTTATAGCGAAGGAAACCAGGGGCAACTGTTCTCTTCTGGCCTCTGTCTACGTATATTTTGTGTATTTTATGGTATCAAATAAATTCTTGGGGTGAATTAGTCATTAATTTCTAGATGTCACTTTAATTTTAACTATTTTAAAATAACTGTTAAGTAAACATTTTTAAATAATTTTAACTCATTTCGTGCTCATACTGAAATTTATTGAACAAATTTCAAAATATACTGTTGAACTCCTACTATGGGTGAGTATAATTGTAGCTGCTGTGAATACAGTGCAAACAAAATACAGTTCCTCATGTCATGGTGCTTATGGTCTCATGGGAGTGGACAGAGAATGAGAACAGAACCAAGCATGGCCATTCTTTGGCGATGTGGGCATGATGTGGGCATAGGAGCGCCCCTGGATGGGTGCCAGAGAGCACTGAGGAGAGCAAGGAGCCTGCCAGTGCAGACAGTTCCTGCGGGTTTTACTGTAAAAGAGAGCAGAGAATGAGCGAGGTGGCTGCAGCAAGATGAGAGAGGAAGAGAGAGTTGTAGTCGTTGTTGGGGGGGCTGTGGACCAGTTTCTGCAGGAAGGGAAGCCATCCTGCAGAGGAGGGAACATGATGGTGTAGGAGAGACGGCTGGCTTGGTCTGCTTGGGCTGCTGCTGTTGGTGTCACAGAAGGGCTCAGACAGCAGACGTGTGCACCTCGCAGCTCTGGAGGCCGGAACCCGAGGTCAGGGTGCCTGCAGGGTGGGTTCTGCTTTTCACAGGGCTGGCTGCCTCTTCGCGGTGTCCTCACATGGCAGGAGAGAGAGGGAGAGAGAGAGCAAGCATTCAGGTCTCTTCTCACAAAGGTGCACTCCATCGTGAGGGTGCCAACCTCATGGCCTCATCAAACCCTAATCTCCCCCCAAAGGCCCCACCCCTAATGCCATCACATGGAGGTTAGCATTTCAACATATGAATAGCAAGGTTGGTGGTGCACAATTTAGCCCAGAGCAGAAGGGAAAACCATAAGGTGAAAAAGAATATTCTGGAAAGTGTTTTGGGCTCTAGGATATTTTGCTGATGATGGAAGGCAGAATGGATGCATTGGGGGTGCACCGAGGTGTTTGAAATTAGATTAGGGGGAAATGCAGAGTCATTCGGGAATTGGATTCTGGGTAGAAAGAATGTTTTAGAAGTGTTGGGTTTCTGGTCACTGAGGGGAATGAAGATTTAGGGTATGATGGGATTCTCCTGTTGGTCTTCCAGGGGGCGGTGGAGAATTCCTGAGAATTATAGCCTCCTTTGGGGGATGATCTTTTAATCAAGTTCAAGCGATAAAGCCAGGAGTTCATTGGTGTGGGGTTGGGTTAGGGGAAAGGCTACCTACCAGGGCAGCCCTGGGGCTCCCTAGCCTTGCTGCTGGGACAGAGGGAGCGCCTCCCCTCCAGGGTGGTGGGCTGCCAGGGGAGGTCAGCCTTCCGTTGAGGATTGAAATGAAAGTCGAGATCAGTTTTAGCCAAAGCAGTGGAGTTCTCCACTTAGTACGATGTGTCTGATTATTACTGTTGGCATTAAAATTTTAACAACAAAAGGAATGATGAACATAAAGGTTATCGTTAGATAATATTTAGTATTAGATGCAGCATTTGCAAAGGAACGTCCATGGAATCGTTAGTTCTTGAGAAGACAAAAGGAAAACACCTAGTTTTATGGGGTAAATCACTTGAGAAGGTTATTTGCTTTGCTTTCTTTTCGAGGCTCGTTTCAAAACCCTATGGATGGAGAAAATGCTGATTAAGCAGGAACAGTTCTTTATTATTTTACTGAAAAAAAAAAACAAAAACAAAAAAACAAAAAAACCAACAACCAGCCAACCTATTTATAAAATTAGCTCCATTCCATCTGATTTTGAAGTTGAAAAGGAGAAATGCTTTAGGCCCATGAGGGCCTTTGATGGTCCCAGTTCCTGTAAAAAGCTAGTTATTGTTAACCGTGGTTCTTGGAGAGACTGCAGAGCAGACAGGTCTGTTGAAGCAGAATGAGCACGTGGGGGAGGCTCCTTTGTGTCCAGATCCTTGTTCTGAGCCCCCCCCCAGAGAGGGAATATTCTCCTTCATGTTTCTTTGGGAGCCAATCTCCCCCAAAGAGAGCCCTCCCCGCAGTCACTAGAATTTAACAAATTACATACTTTCTAAGTTGAGAATCTGTCTCCTTTCCATTAAATCCGCCGAACTCAAGCTGTGGGAGCCATATTTGCTTTCTAAAGTGTTTTCTGATTTTGACACTCAAAGAAATAATTTTCTTATTAAGTAGTTCCCTGCACTTTCAACATTGTTCTGACTTTGATCATATGATATAGTTGAGGTTGGAAATTATCTAAATTACTTTGGTGTTTTGGGAGTTTTCATGATCGTGGCTATGAAAGGAAATCATGGAATCACATAATTTCCTGATATGAACAAAAAAAAAAATCCCATTGATTTACATAATCTTCTGAGCTCCCGAAAGGGGGAGGAAACCCGGGTTTGGCTCCTGTGCTCCCCACATGGTGTGCGGCGTGAGCTCCTGTCCTGCAGGCATTGCCTGCCTGTGTTCTTCCTCTCTCCGATGCCCCTCGCCCTCCCCCACACACTGGACCCACTCCCCACTTTGTGGACCAGCGCCCATGCTTGCGGAGCAGAGGGAGGGAGGGAGGCGGGGAGAGAGAGGGGTGTTGCAGGGCCGGATTCCTCAGAGGCCTGGGGAGACTGGAGTGCTAATTGGATTTGGTGGCAGGTCCTTGGTGACCTTCCCAAAGCACTTGTGTGTCCTGGTTGGAGAGGAAACTGGATTTGGGTCAGTTGAAAAAGGAATTGAAGAGGAGGAATTTAAAAGCATAGTGTCTTTTTGTAAGAAGTTGAGTTCTGGAAAGGAATCAGTTGCAGGAAAGTCAAGGAGTTTCGAAGCAGAGTCATTCCGCAGAAATGTGAAGACTGACACATCAGTGTGGGCCACTGGGGATAGCGCGGGTGGAGACACGGGAGACAGTTTATTCTGTGGTTTGTGAGGACTGCGTTGATACTGAGATTTGGGCTACCTTTTCTTTTTCTTTCTTTGTTTTCTTTTTTGTTATGTTAGTCACCACACAGCACTTCGTTAGTTTCTGATGTAGTGTTCCATGCTTCATTGTTTGTGGATAACACCACCCAGTGCTCATTGAGATACGTCCCCTTCTTAATACCCGTCACCAGTCTACCTTTTCCCATGACATCCCTGTTGTAGAGAAGGAAAATCTCTACTCTTAGATTTAGTGACTGGGGCTTGCAATTGAAAACGACCATAAAACACATGAACAGGAAAAAAAGGTTTATGTTGCATTGCACAGGGGCCTCACAGAAGAGAAGTGAAAGCCCAAGGAGACCATTTTGCTTGAGATGTTTCCGTACCATTTTAACAAACAACAGTGCGGTATGGAGAGGTGAGAGACAAAGGAAAAGGGGTTTGGGCTTCTAGGGTGGTAAATGGTGGGAAGGTGAGTATACAGGAGACTAAAGGAAGGTGAGGGTGCTTTTAGTAAAGTCAGTTTGTGCAGTCATCTCGGTGACCGCGTTCTTTCTCCAGTGACAAGAGCTGCTTTCCTCCTCTGGGGTACGGAAGAGAGGAGGGAAAGCCTTTAGAGAAGGGCATGTGCCCTACTTCTAGGCAGAAAAGGGCAGAGCAGAGAGTCCCTTCTGTGTGTGTAGTTTCTCAGTTGCCTTCAGCTCAAAATAATCCTATGCCAAAGTGGCGTATTTTGAGGTGGAATGTTCTGACCCCCTTATGAACCAGATAAACAGCAGTGCCCCCATCATGCCCAGGAGGAAAGCCCGTCATGCACCTCTGGGACTCATCCTTCTACAGGATGGAACTAGGGTTCGACATGCCTGCCGATCTGCTGTAGGACACCGTGGAGACTTCCGTGTAAGGTGTGTTCTCCATGACCATGTCATGAGCTCCAGGAAATCGAGGGAGGGATCCCTGGAGCATGATTTTCCCCCTGGAGTTACGCACACACCTTTATGCCAGTTTGTTGGGAATAGTGTTTGTTAACGTCACACCCACATCCTGCCAGTTCATCGGGGGCAGGGCCTGCACAACCCCTAGTGATCAAGGGCATAATATAGTGACCTGAGTCTCCAGCTTTTGCCAGGAGCAGAGTAATTCTGACCCTGGATGGTGGTACCAGCTGCCAGCTGAGTTGTTTTCCTAGAGGTAGCTGTAATGCACTGAGATGTCATGAACAGAAGAATTATTCAGCTCACAATCCCAAAGTTTGATAGAGAGCCTGCTGAATTTGGGAACGGCTGATGTGGCATCGGAAATGCCATGGGAAAATTATTCAATATTGGACGCTTTTGACAACTTAATGGCTGCCTGTTCCCAGGCTGAATGGAACTCTGGAAGGCATTTTCTTTTCACCGTCTCCAAATGCATTTCGCTCTGCAGCAAATAACATGTAGCTCTGGGCCCTTCCTCGCAAGACAGAATGGAAAGAATTGGTTTAAATTTTATCATCTGTTGATAAATACTTTGTGAATTATTTCAGCCAGTTCTAATTGGATTTATTTTTAAACTCGATTTCCGCAAATTCTACTGACAGTAAACAATAAAATCAGATGATTATTCTAATACAGAAAACATAAACACAGCAAAAGTGCTTGTACGGCCTTGTCCTGGCCTTTTAGTGCCTCGGCTGAGCGGCCGGCCCATGTGCTCTTGCTGGGGTTTTATAGGGACCTTGCAATATAGCAGAGCGCTACCCTGCCTCAGAAAGGACACTTGCTCATTGCACAGTCTAAAATATTTTTAAGATCAGTTCTTCTGTTACAATATGAGGGAGCTTCGTCCTTTTTCAGAATTAAATCAGGGTGAAAAGCACGCCGGTTGTGTTCTGGAACACTTCAGATCCAGGAACGCTGTGACATAAAAACCCGGGCCACATACGTTGCTCTTCATCCTCCCATTGATGCTGTGCGGCGTCCTCCCCAAGAGCACCAGGGGCTTTGGCAGTAATGCCAGTGTCTCATCCCAGTCAGGGCATTTCTCACCCCCTCAGTGGTGTTTTGCTCTGAAACCTGAAACGTGAGCTCAGTGCCTGGCTCATTCCCCTGGTGGACAGGGAGACGCTGCAGGCGTGCTGGGTTCCGTGACCCGTTGCTGCCCGTGCTCCTGCTGGCACACAGCAGAGCCTCAGCAAGGCGCCTTCCGTGGAGCTCCACACCGTGGGTTCCAGCGTTCCTTTGGAGGCTGCGTTGTACCTTCACGTTCTTTACGCGGTCTGTCCAATTGGCAGCAGCTCTGGAACGTGCCAGAACTCATAAACGTTCATGGTTAATGATGATTTGCCTACAGAAGGGGGAGTGCCCCAAGGGATCTGAATTCCACCATCTTTCCATTCAGGGGGCACGTTGAGGTTAACAGGAACATGGAACCTTCTCAGAGCCTGCAGCTGGGGCTCCCAGAGCGAAATGTCCCGTCACAGGGACATGTCTCCATGTCTGGGAGTGGGACTGTCATGGGAGGCAGTGACCACAGGTGTCCTTCCTCGGACTTGGAAATAGGGAATACAGGGGAGGTTTGAGGAAATAGATTGTTGGATGGTATTAATTACTCCAGAAGGTCCTTTGAAGCACTCACATCTAGAAATTGTCCTCATATGAAATGTCCCTATATTGAGCCAGCATCCGATGAGTTTCAAATACTTGGTTAGTCTCCTTACAGATATCTATAGTCAGCTCAGAATTGTTGGCACAAATCCGTTGCCTCTGTCTCACTGATTCCTTTTGAAATTTATTTTCAAAAATAAAATGAAATTCTCAGTAGCCAGTCTTACTGCAGAGTAATCCTGTTGGAGATAATCACTGGCTCTTTGGAGGAAACAGATCGTTTTTCTTCAATCAGAAATGTTAGGGAGAGTCTGTCGTCCTTCTGGCCAGCGGCTCACATGCCCTGCCAGAGGGATTGGATTTCACCACCCTTTTNGCTTGAGATGTTTCCGTACCATTTTAACAAACAGCAGTGCGGTATGGAGAGGTGAGAGACAAAGGAAAAGGGGTTTGGGCTTCTAGGGTGGTAAATGGTGGGAAGGTGAGTATACAGGAGACTAAAGGAAGGTGAGGGTGCTTTTAGTAAAGTCAGTTTGTGCAGTCATCTCGGTGACCGCGTTCTTTCTCCAGTGACAAGAGCTGCTCTCCTCCTCTGGGGTACGGAAGAGAGGAGGGAAAGCCTTTAGAGAAGGGCATGTGCCCTACTTCTAGGCAGAAAAGGGCAGAGCAGAGAGTCCCTTCTGTGTGTGTAGTTTCTCAGTTGCCTTCAGCTCAAAATAATCCTATGCCAAAGTGGCGTATTTTGAGGTGGAATGTTCTGACCCCCTTATGAACCAGATAAACAGCAGTGCCCCCATCATGCCCAGGAGGAAAGCCCGTCATGCACCTCTGGGACTCATCCTTCTACAGGATGGAACTAGGGTTCGACATGCCTGCCGATCTGCTGTAGGACACCGTGGAGACTTCCGTGTAAGGTGTGTTCTCCATGACCATGTCATGAGCTCCAGGAAATCGAGGGAGGGATCCCTGGAGCATGATTTTCCCCCTGGAGTTACGCACACACCTTTATGCCAGTTTGTTGGGAATAGTGTTTGTTAACGTCACACCCACATCCTGCCAGTTCATGGGGGGCAGGGCCTGCACAACCCCTAGTGATCAAGGGCATAATATAGTGACCTGAGTCTCCAGCTTTTGCCAGGAGCAGAGTAATTCTGACCCTGGATGGTGGTACCAGCTGCCAGCTGAGTTGTTTTCCTAGAAATAGCTGTAATGCACTGAGATGTCATGAACAGAAGAATTATTCAGCTCACAATCCCAAAGTTTGATAGAGAGCCTGCTGAATTTGGGAACGGCTGATGTGGCATCGGAAATGCCATGGGAAAATTATTCAATATTGGACGCTTTTGACAACTTAATGGCTGCCTGTTCCCAGGCTGAATGGAACTCTGGAAGGCATTTTCTTTTCACCGTCTCCAAATGCATTTCGCTCTGCAGCAAATAACATGTAGCTCTGGGCCCTTCCTCGCAAGACAGAATGGAAAGAATTGGTTTAAATTTTATCATCTGTTGATAAATACTTTGTGAATTATTTCAGCCAGTTCTAATTGGATTTATTTTTAAACTCGATTTCCGCAAATTCTACTGACAGTAAACAATAAAATCAGATGATTATTCTAATACAGAAAACATAAACACAGCAAAAGTGCTTGTATGGCCTTGTCCTGGCCTTTTAGTGCCTCGGCTGAGCGGCCGGCCCATGTGCTCTTGCTGGGGTTTTATAGGGACCTTGCAATATAGCAGAGCGCTACCCTGCCTCAGAAAGGACACTTGCTCATTGCACAGTCTAAAATATTTTTAAGATCAGTTCTTCTGTTACAATATGAGGGAGCTTCGTCCTTTTTCAGAATTAAATCAGGGTGAAAAGCACGCCGGTTGTGTTCTGGAACACTTCAGATCCAGGAACGCTGTGACATAAAAACCCGGGCCACATACGTTGCTCTTCATCCTCCCATTGATGCTGTGCGGCGTCCTCCCCAAGAGCACCAGGGGCTTTGGCAGTAATGCCAGTGTCTCATCCCAGTCAGGGCATTTCTCACCCCCTCAGTGGTGTTTTGCTCTGAAACCTGAAACGTGAGCTCAGTGCCTGGCTCATTCCCCTGGTGGACAGGGAGACGCTGCAGGCGTGCTGGGTTCCGTGACCCGTTGCTGCCCGTGCTCCTGCTGGCACACAGCAGAGCCTCAGCAAGGCGCCTTCCGTGGAGCTCCACACCGTGGGTTCCAGCGTTCCTTTGGAGGCTGCGTTGTACCTTCACGTTCTTTACGCGGTCTGTCCAATTGGCAGCAGCTCTGGAACGTGCCAGAACTCATAAACGTTCATGGTTAATGATGATTTGCCTACAGAAGGGGGAGTGCCCCAAGGGATCTGAATTCCACCATCTTTCCATTCAGGGGGCACGTTGAGGTTAACAGGAACATGGAACCTTCTCAGAGCCTGCAGCTGGGGCTCCCAGAGCGAAATGTCCCGTCACAGGGACATGTCTCCATGTCTGGGAGTGGGACTGTCATGGGAGGCAGTGACCACAGGTGTCCTTCCTCGGACTTGGAAATAGGGAATAAAGGGGAGGTTTGAGGAAATAGATTGTTGGATGGTATTAATTACTCCAGAAGGTCCTTTGAAGCACTCACATCTAGAAATTGTCCTCATATGAAATGTCCCTATATTGAGCCAGCATCCGATGAGTTTCAAATACTTGGTTAGTCTCCTTACAGATATCTATAGTCAGCTCAGAATTGTTGGCACAAATCCGTTGCCTCTGTCTCACTGATTCCTTTTGAAATTTATTTTCAAAAATAAAATGAAATTCTCAGTAGCCAGTCTTACTGCAGAGTAATCCTGTTGGAGATAATCACTGGCTCTTTGGAGGAAACAGATCGTTTTTCTTCAATCAGAAATGTTAGGGAGAGTCTGTCGTCCTTCTGGCCAGCGGCTCACATGCCCTGCCAGAGGGATTGGATTTCACCACCCTTTTAATCCTGTGGATGGTGAGCCGAATCGGCGTCAGGCTGCAAAAAAATGTTCCACCCGACTGAATGGGTGTGAACAGCAAACACTTCTCATCAGCTGGGTGGTTTTCGCAGCANAATCCTGTGGATGGTGAGCCGAATCGGCGTCAGGCTGCAAAAAATGTTCCACCCGACTGAATGGGTGTGAACAGCAAACACTTCTCATCAGCTGGGTGGTTTTCGCAGCATTCTTGTCTTAGTGGGAATGGATGTAGTTGAAGTTGATTGCTGTTCTTTTTTCCCCAACAGGTCCTAAGCATGATAATCAATGCAGCTTACAAGCCTGGAAGGGTATTAAGAGAATTACAGCTGGTGGAAGACCCACACTGGAATTTTCAGGAGGAGACACTGAAGGCAAAGTATGTGTTCTCAGTTCTGGGAAACAAGGCTCTCGTGATAGTCAGCCCGGTACTTTGAAACTCGCCATTCCTCCTTTTGACGCAGCCCACAGAAATGGAACAAATGGGATGGACTGTCATTGAGTAGTTCTGTGCGCTGCGTGCAGATTCGTTGGCGTTTCTGTTACACAGAGTTGCCGTAAGCCTTGGGATTCTGGAACTAAAGGAGAGATTTGTTTAATGGATGCTTTCTTGTGTTAAACATTCAGAATCAGAACGTCCTGTGTTTCAGGGCCAATAGATTATTTGATCAGAAGGGGAACAGTTAGAGGGGAAATCCGTTATCATTAACACCTCTTAATATTTGATGCCGTGAGGAGCTTATGCCAGGCACAGGTGTTCTTTGCTCTGAGAGTTGACAGTTGTAAAAGATAAAAAGAACCCGTACCTCTGCTTGGTTTTGGCTAAAGGGCTGTGGGTTGACATGTAGTTGGTCACTTCTTTTATTTGCAAATAGGCTAATTGGAAAGATGATGTTTTGGCTCTGCTCTAAGTTTCTCGAGCTCTGAAATTGACAGCACCCCCTGGATTGATAAACCTGAGCACGGCTGTTTAAAAGCGAAAAGAAGATCGATTTCTCAAGATAATTTTCTTTAATAATTGCTTTGACTTTGGGTCCTTAGTATTCATTTAGCTTTTCAAAAGGATAGATCTTACTGGTCAGCTTCTCGTGGAACAGTGCCCTCTAATAGCCTTTAGATGTGACATTTGGGAAATGATACTTTTTTGAACAGTGAACCACGTTCAGCGGCTAGAGTGTGGCTGAGCCCTCCTTTAAAGAAAGCATGTGTCCTGTTCATAGTGAAAGTTGAGGGATGGGAGGTGGTTTGTTTGACCGGTAGTATTGCCCCGTGTGGTTAACTTACTGCACGGTACTGAGTAAGGACGGTGAGGTTAGTGCTCGGCTGCTCTCCACTCGCCTCTTCTCCACTCAACTGTTCCTAGGTTCTTTTTTGAACACTGTAATTTTAGACTCTGAAAACGTCGTTTGTGGTCTAATGATGCTCTACCAAATCACAGAAGCCAGAGGGAGTGCATGTTAATCAGGAGAACGCTTATGGGTCTGAAGTGGCCTGTCGGGGAGAGGTGGCACCATAGCTCGTGCTTCCTGAGGAAAATTTAAATGAGCCTCCATATAAATGACCTGAAAGGATATGATTAATGGGAAAAATTAATGATCTCTTTCGGTCATACTAAATCTTTTTCTTCTGTAATTACTGTGGTTTATTAGTGTTTTGCTTTTTTGTTTTTTTTTAATAGAAATAAACGTAAGTCGCTGAATTTATTTCAAATAAATAAATAAATAAATAAATGAGCCTCACCTGTGGTGCAGAAGAAGCCAAAGCAAGTTTTTTTCCAGCCTAATGTTCTGTGTCTTTCTGTTCATCTGAGGGGGAAAGCGGCAGCAGCGCATTTTCTTTTAAGGTCAACGCACAGAAACAGTGGTGGCCGAAAACCTGATCAAGTGTTTGTACAGAGAAACACTTGTTCTAAACAGTTTCTGTAAAATTCAGTACCTCCCAAACACACCTCATAGATAAGGAAACAGGACAGATACAAAAATCTTAAATCCCATTAAAATCTCACCTGTTCCTAAACAAGCCAGAAAGTTGCCCCGGGTACCAAAATGACAGGGAGAGTTAATTTTGCAGTGTTTGCACTCATTTTCATGTTACCAAGTTGATCAGAGCTTTTATGAAATCCAGCCTGATACAATCAAAACCGACACGGGGAAGTCAGCCCTGGCTGATCATAAAGGCAGTGTATTACCTATTAGATTAAATATGACAGTGAGTTCCTTAGCCAGATCTTACACGGCGACTTATAATGAGAGCGTGTCTGTCTGTGCCGGGTTTCGAGCATGCTGGATTACAGTGGCATGTCAAAGCAGCTGCTAATGATGACAGATTTAAAGGTGGGACGGGAGCGTTCCCTTTCGATAATGTGTGTTGAGTCACCTCTTCGCTTCTGATGTAAAACGACAACTTTTTAGATTTTGACAACTTTGCTGTTTTCTTTGGTTCAGGTGAGAGGAGAGAGGGCTGGCTTTTTCCCATTTTGCTGAGAGGCTGAAAGGCATTCTGTCCTGAATAAATTAACCTCCTGGAGGGGGGACCTGCATTTAAGGCATTTGGTTGTGGTCCTTGAATGATAGTATCCCAAGGAGTGCTTTCAGGAGGCTAGGATGTGAGAGTGTCCACCCCTGGGGCTTGGGAGTGCCATCACTGAGTGTCTGGGGCTTCTGACTGCTTCTTCCTCTTCTGAAGAGAAAAGACCCATTTCCTTGAGAGGATGGAGGTGCCACTGTGAAAAGGTTTGACCTGTGCACAGGAGAAAAACCTAACATCATCATCTTTCATCCCTTGGTGATTTTTTTCCCTATATAGCAAATAACCATACCTTTTTTACTAAAAGAAATTATTGCAGTATTGAACACTGTGTAAGGAGTGTGTATCTTGAGTCTTCAACATGTAGTGAAAGGCAAAACTGGGGTAGCTCTGGTGCCAGAGGGAAAGTCGATTCTCACGTAGTTCATTTCAGTAGTCCTGGAAGAGAAAATTCTTTCTTTCCGATGAATTTACTTAATTGACCTACGTTATTTTGAATTTCAGAAGGAGGAGTTTAGGCTATACCTTAGGGGGATTAAAAAAAAAATTCCAACTCTGTACATCTAGAGACATTTAAATGTTTTCCAACATGTGCTAGAATCTTCTTTGGAGGAGAAAGACTCAAAACTCTGCTTTGAGTGGCTTTTGTGATGATCTTTGTCAAATCCAGGTGAAGTCTTAAATTTTCCCAGTCCTTTGTTACAGTTATTCAGAGTATTTGAAGGGGAAATGTCCTCTTTAATTTGGAGTGAATGAGACTTTTTATCACTTAGGCAGACACAAGGAAAGTCACAACTTCGAGGTGAGTCATGCTTGGCTCTACGGAAATGATATTTTTGTTTGTTTTTCATAAGCAATTACTAATTTTTTATGTCTTTCTATTTCACTTTTTTGGTCTTTTACTCACGCTTCTATTTTGTGAGTAGCACGCCAGTAAGGTCATGAGGAAAAGACATGCAAGTGGGGTCTGGAATCTCCGGTTTCAGCCTTCCTTGTGCTCTCACCCCCAGGGAGGGGTTCCAGGGAGCACTCGGCTTCCCCAGCAGTGGAGGTGTGTATCACGTGATGTTTCTATCCAGAGAAGCCCAGGCGCCCGAGGTTTTTACTGGGGGCTGGTCCCACGGGCAGCACTCTGCCTGGCATGGACCAGGGAAGCACACGGATCACATCTTCAGCACAAAACATGTGGTTTGCCCAAACAGGCTGGGCGCAGTTCACCACCTTGATCACCTCCAAAATGCGGTTCCCAGACACCAGCCACACGTCCACCTTGTAGGCGAGCTTTTCTGGAGATAGCAGCTTCAGGCCCACAAGGCTGGCCCTTCCTGCACACTCGTGATTGAATTCAGTCTTCGTGGCCTCCCAACACTGGGGAGGCCCCCTCTGGACTTTTCCTTTCCTGTATTTGCACAACCCTCCAGCACGCAGGGGAAACCTGGCTCGCCTGTCTCCAGTATGTTGATGTGTTTGGTCAGGCCCCGCTCTGGAACCAGTGTCTGTCGTTTTGTTCTTCTCTTCACCCCCATCTGGGCCCTTGCACGACCTGTGCTGGGCCGTCCCCCATGGGCAGATATCCTCTGTGTTCTGAGCAGGATGGGGATGCCACCGTCCTGCCTCCCTCCTCGCCTGCCACGGTTCTGGACCCTCTTAATTAAGGAGGGCCCTTGGGACCAACACCCGCGGGAGAGGGGGAGATGGACCGTAGCCCATGGTCAGCTCTGGTGTTAGAATGGCCCTCTGTGGTTGTTCAAGTCGGGCCCAAGTAGCCAGGCCCTTTTGCCGCCCCCCCCACTCCCATTACAGTGACTCATCTCATGGGGGCTGTCCCTGGGAGGGGAGAGGGCAAGCTCTTGCAGCTGGGCAGACCCTCTAGGGCCAGCAGCTGGAGGCCACCTGTCAGCAGCTGTGCCGGCAGCGGGGATGGGAGGTCCCGGCAGCACTGCCGGTGTCCCCCCCGCCCCAGCCAGGACACCGCGGCCCCCCCCCCCC
>NC_048232.1:6261699-6263727 GCF_002007445.2 Ailuropoda melanoleuca | reverse complement strand
TCTGCTATGAGCCTGCTTCTTCCTCTCCCACTCCCCCTGCTTGTGTTCCCTCTCTCGCTGGCTGTCACTATCTCTGTCAAATAAATAAAAAATCTTTAAAAAAAAAAAAAAAGTATTCCTCTGAACTCCGAAGGAACGATAAAAACAAATGGAGTGGAAGTCACACACAGCCTACTCTGTTGTTAGAAGACAAAGGGGCTACTTTCGGAACACGCCGTACCAAGCAGGTCTGAGTAATTGTGCGTTCTCGCCATCACTCTCCCTCATTTCTAGGTACAGAGGCAAAACGTACCGGGCCGTGGCCAAAATCGTGCGAACCTCTGACCAAGTAGCAGATTTCTGCCGGCGGGTTTGTGCCAAGCTGGAATGCTGCCCAAATTTGTTCAGTCCTGTGCTGGTTTCGGAGAACTGCCCAGAGAACTGCTCCATCCACACCAAAACCAAGTACAGTAAGTTCAAGGAATGAAAAGAATATTGGGCTGGGGGCCTAAACTGTGGGGTAAGGTAGTTGGTGGGTTTTTCAAACAAACAAACAAAAATCTTTAATAATTTTTCATGGGAATTGCTGTGAAAGAACTGTGTAAGAATTGCTGTGGCGGATACTCGCACATCTCCAGCCCAGGGGCGGGACAGGGTGAGGAACACCACGACAAATTATCACCGGCAGGCGTTTGGCAAAGAAGAGATGAGAAGGGGTATGCTGTGAGTTTCAGGGCATCGGCTGAGTTTGGAAACCTACGTGGCTGAAAGGAGAGCGGGATAAAACTGGATCTTGGCAATAGTTGGTAACCGGCACTGCTTTCGTGGTCCTTATGCTGAGGAAGGATGTATAGAGGCTCTCTTTCCCCTCTGTACGGGGTGAGCTCCTCGTCATAGTCTGCTTCCCACTGTCCATACCGCCTCCTCAGAGCTTCCTGGATGGGACTGTCTGGAGGGTGCAGAAGCAGCCCGCACCGTCCATGCTTCCGTGGCCTCAGCTGCCCCTCCTGTCATGGGACTCGGGGTCAGCTGCCCCCCACCGTCTTTGCTCCCATCTCTTCCCGGCAGGACTTTCGTGCTGTCTACCCCCACACGAGCAGTGCCTCTGCCTTCTCTGGTGGCCTTTCCCAGGTCCTGTCCTTCCTCAGCTCCGGCCTTTGTCCATATGCACTGTAGCCACTCGCAGACACCTCCACCTCGGCTTACGTCCACCTCTGACACCTCCCTCTGATCCCCGAGTCTGCTCTCGCGACCTCTCCCCTCGGTTATCTCCGGCCCAGGCGTGACTGCGTCCCCATCATGGTGGCCTGGAGGTTCACTCTCCCAGCCCGCGTTCCGGCTGCCAGGGTGTGAACAGGACCTCAGGGGTTCAGTCTGCCTGCTGGGAGCCCCGGCCAGTTGAGACTGTGATCACCTCATGTGTCAGAACCAGGAATCTGAGCCGACTTGAACCACCGTTCGGAGTGTGACTCTCCTTGTAGCTTTCTCTGCACGCGTGCATGGATATTCTAAGAACTGTTTTCCACTCCGTTCCGCTAAGAGTCAGCACTCTTCTCCATCAGGTTGGACCACCTGTCATTCTGCACCCGCATTCACGCATGAAGGGTCACCTGTGTGTTGGGTGGGCGTGGTGACGTCACTGTCCTCTCCAGAAAACTTGTTTCCGCCTCACATTACCCCCTGGAGTAGGCTGCTTAGTGACAGATGCTCCGGGATCACAAAGGACCTGACTGAGAGCCAAACTCGCCCTTGAATATTGGCCTTAAAAATGGGAAGAAGCAGGTTACCACAGCTCGAATTAAACACGACCCAAATGACTTAGAGACTTTTCTGGGTCTCGTGTGATAAAACGTCAAAATCCTAAGATGCCTGGGTCAGCGTATAGTAAACATTGCTGCAGATGGAACTGATGTGCCAGGGGGAAGCGACAGAACCATGCTGGGGAAGACTCTAGAGCACGAGGCCCGCAGTCACCCCAGTGTGACCCCAAGACACTGAAGTGTGCTGCACCTTTGTTGTGTTCGGTAAAACTGCTCTGATTTCCAGCAT
>NC_048232.1:6233908-6261027 GCF_002007445.2 Ailuropoda melanoleuca | reverse complement strand
TCTGCTATGAGCCTGCTTCTTCCTCTCCCACTCCCCCTGCTTGTGTTCCCTCTCTCGCTGGCTGTCACTATCTCTGTCAAATAAATAAAAAATCTTTAAAAAAAAAAAAAAAGTATTCCTCTGAACTCCGAAGGAACGATAAAAACAAATGGAGTGGAAGTCACACACAGCCTACTCTGTTGTTAGAAGACAAAGGGGCTACTTTCGGAACACGCCGTACCAAGCAGGTCTGAGTAATTGTGCGTTCTCGCCATCACTCTCCCTCATTTCTAGGTACAGAGGCAAAACGTACCGGGCCGTGGCCAAAATCGTGCGAACCTCTGACCAAGTAGCAGATTTCTGCCGGCGGGTTTGTGCCAAGCTGGAATGCTGCCCAAATTTGTTCAGTCCTGTGCTGGTTTCGGAGAACTGCCCAGAGAACTGCTCCATCCACACCAAAACCAAGTACAGTAAGTTCAAGGAATGAAAAGAATATTGGGCTGGGGGCCTAAACTGTGGGGTAAGGTAGTTGGTGGGTTTTTCAAACAAACAAACAAAAATCTTTAATAATTTTTCATGGGAATTGCTGTGAAAGAACTGTGTAAGAATTGCTGTGGCGGATACTCGCACATCTCCAGCCCAGGGGCGGGACAGGGTGAGGAACACCACGACAAATTATCACCGGCAGGCGTTTGGCAAAGAAGAGATGAGAAGGGGTATGCTGTGAGTTTCAGGGCATCGGCTGAGTTTGGAAACCTACGTGGCTGAAAGGAGAGCGGGATAAAACTGGATCTTGGCAATAGTTGGTAACCGGCACTGCTTTCGTGGTCCTTATGCTGAGGAAGGATGTATAGAGGCTCTCTTTCCCCTCTGTACGGGGTGAGCTCCTCGTCATAGTCTGCTTCCCACTGTCCATACCGCCTCCTCAGAGCTTCCTGGATGGGACTGTCTGGAGGGTGCAGAAGCAGCCCGCACCGTCCATGCTTCCGTGGCCTCAGCTGCCCCTCCTGTCATGGGACTCGGGGTCAGCTGCCCCCCACCGTCTTTGCTCCCATCTCTTCCCGGCAGGACTTTCGTGCTGTCTACCCCCACACGAGCAGTGCCTCTGCCTTCTCTGGTGGCCTTTCCCAGGTCCTGTCCTTCCTCAGCTCCGGCCTTTGTCCATATGCACTGTAGCCACTCGCAGACACCTCCACCTCGGCTTACGTCCACCTCTGACACCTCCCTCTGATCCCCGAGTCTGCTCTCGCGACCTCTCCCCTCGGTTATCTCCGGCCCAGGCGTGACTGCGTCCCCATCATGGTGGCCTGGAGGTTCACTCTCCCAGCCCGCGTTCCGGCTGCCAGGGTGTGAACAGGACCTCAGGGGTTCAGTCTGCCTGCTGGGAGCCCCGGCCAGTTGAGACTGTGATCACCTCATGTGTCAGAACCAGGAATCTGAGCCGACTTGAACCACCGTTCGGAGTGTGACTCTCCTTGTAGCTTTCTCTGCACGCGTGCATGGATATTCTAAGAACTGTTTTCCACTCCGTTCCGCTAAGAGTCAGCACTCTTCTCCATCAGGTTGGACCACCTGTCATTCTGCACCCGCATTCACGCATGAAGGGTCACCTGTGTGTTGGGTGGGCGTGGTGACGTCACTGTCCTCTCCAGAAAACTTGTTTCCGCCTCACATTACCCCCTGGAGTAGGCTGCTTAGTGACAGATGCTCCGGGATCACAAAGGACCTGACTGAGAGCCAAACTCGCCCTTGAATATTTGCCTTAAAAATGGGAAGAAGCAGGTTACCACAGCTCGAATTAAACACGACCCAAATGACTTAGAGACTTTTCTGGGTCTCGTGTGATAAAACGTCAAAATCCTAAGATGCCTGGGTCAGCGTATAGTAAACATTGCTGCAGATGGAACTGATGTGCCAGGGGGAAGCGACAGAACCATGCTGGGGAAGACTCTAGAGCACGAGGCCCGCAGTCACCCCAGTGTGACCCCAAGANTTGACATGTCAGTTAAACAAACACCAGTTATCTGCCGCTAATGGAGAAGTTTATGATTGTTTTGTACCAGTGATATTTTCAAAATGTGTTGAAAGGTGGTGCGAGCCTACATCCAAGTGCTCCTCTTTGCAGCCAAGCATTATTACTTGGTTATCCCTGTAAATATTTGGCCCAGCGCTTCGGTGCCCATTTTTGAACCAAGAATCTGTTCACCCTGCTCTCTGGAAGACATGGTCTCCAGTGTTGGTGACTTCACTGCATGTGGTTTTTGTTAGGCAGGAGAAAGTTTTTCTGTTTTGTTTTTTGTTTTTTTACTTGAAAGTGATAAGCAACAAGTGACAATTTCTGGATTTCAGAAGTGTTCTGGAACGGGTTATTAAATTACGGGTACCGCAGGGAGACGAAGCCACATGGAAATATCTGTGGCGGTCATTCCGCAGTGACACATGATCACGTGCGTTGTGCCCGATCCTGGGCTGTCTTAAAAGTATTCCTCTGGGGGCGCCTGGGTGGCACAGTGGTTAAGCGTCTGCCTTCGGCTCAGGGCGTGATCCCAGCGTTCTGGGATCGAGCCCCACATCAGGCTCTTCTGCTATGAGCCTGCTTCTTCCTCTCCCACTCCCCCTGCTTGTGTTCCCTCTCTCGCTGGCTGTCTCTATCTCTGTCAAATAAATAAAAAATCTTTAAAAAAAAAAAAAAAGTATTCCTCTGAACTCCGAAGGAACGATAAAAACAAATGGAGTGGAAGTCACACACAGCCTACTCTGTTGTTAGAAGACAAAGGGGCTACTTTCGGAACACGCCGTACCAAGCAGGTCTGAGTAATTGTGCGTTCTCGCCATCACTCTCCCTCATTTCTAGGTACAGAGGCAAAACGTACCGGGCCGTGGCCAAAATCGTGCGAACCTCTGACCAAGTAGCAGATTTCTGCCGGCGGGTTTGTGCCAAGCTGGAATGCTGCCCAAATTTGTTCAGTCCTGTGCTGGTTTCGGAGAACTGCCCAGAGAACTGCTCCATCCACACCAAAACCAAGTACAGTAAGTTCAAGGAATGAAAAGAATATTGGGCTGGGGGCCTAAACTGTGGGGTAAGGTAGTTGGTGGGTTTTTCAAACAAACAAACAAAAATCTTTAATAATTTTTCATGGGAATTGCTGTGAAAGAACTGTGTAAGAATTGCTGTGGCGGATACTCGCACATCTCCAGCCCAGGGGCGGGACAGGGTGAGGAACACCACGACAAATTATCACCGGCAGGCGTTTGGCAAAGAAGAGATGAGAAGGGGTATGCTGTGAGTTTCAGGGCATCGGCTGAGTTTGGAAACCTACGTGGCTGAAAGGAGAGCGGGATAAAACTGGATCTTGGCAATAGTTGGTAACCGGCACTGCTTTCGTGGTCCTTATGCTGAGGAAGGATGTATAGAGGCTCTCTTTCCCCTCTGTACGGGGTGAGCTCCTCGTCATAGTCTGCTTCCCACTGTCCATACCGCCTCCTCAGAGCTTCCTGGATGGGACTGTCTGGAGGGTGCAGAAGCAGCCCGCACCGTCCATGCTTCCGTGGCCTCAGCTGCCCCTCCTGTCATGGGACTCGGGGTCAGCTGCCCCCCACCGTCTTTGCTCCCATCTCTTCCCGGCAGGACTTTCGTGCTGTCTACCCCCACACGAGCAGTGCCTCTGCCTTCTCTGGTGGCCTTTCCCAGGTCCTGTCCTTCCTCAGCTCCGGCCTTTGTCCATATGCACTGTAGCCACTCGCAGACACCTCCACCTCGGCTTACGTCCACCTCTGACACCTCCCTCTGATCCCCGAGTCTGCTCTCGCGACCTCTCCCCTCGGTTATCTCCGGCCCAGGCGTGACTGCGTCCCCATCATGGTGGCCTGGAGGTTCACTCTCCCAGCCCGCGTTCCGGCTGCCAGGGTGTGAACAGGACCTCAGGGGTTCAGTCTGCCTGCTGGGAGCCCCGGCCAGTTGAGACTGTGATCACCTCATGTGTCAGAACCAGGAATCTGAGCCGACTTGAACCACCGTTCGGAGTGTGACTCTCCTTGTAGCTTTCTCTGCACGCGTGCATGGATATTCTAAGAACTGTTTTCCACTCCGTTCCGCTAAGAGTCAGCACTCTTCTCCATCAGGTTGGACCACCTGTCATTCTGCACCCGCATTCACGCATGAAGGGTCACCTGTGTGTTGGGTGGGCGTGGTGACGTCACTGTCCTCTCCAGAAAACTTGTTTCCGCCTCACATTACCCCCTGGAGTAGGCTGCTTAGTGACAGATGCTCCGGGATCACAAAGGACCTGACTGAGAGCCAAACTCGCCCTTGAATATTGGCCTTAAAAATGGGAAGAAGCAGGTTACCACAGCTCGAATTAAACNTAAAAATGGGAAGAAGCAGGTTACCACAGCTCGAATTAAACACGACCCAAATGACTTAGAGACTTTTCTGGGTCTCGTGTGATAAAACGTCAAAATCCTAAGATGCCTGGGTGAGCGTATAGTAAACATTGCTGCAGATGGAACTGATGTGCCAGGGGGAAGTGACAGAACCATGCTGGGGAAGACTCTAGAGCACGAGGCCTGCAGTCACCCCAGTGTGACCCCAAGACACTGAAGTGTGCTGCACCTTTGTTGTGTTCGGTAAAACTGCTCTGATTTCCAGCATCGGGCTTCTAGAAAACCACCTGTAGACGTGCACTGTTCTCTCAGCCCTCAGATCGGTTTCTTGGGTGTTCAGGACGATTTGATACTTGTTCTAGCTGTGTTTGAAGGACAAGGCGAACTCAGGGCCCCCCCACTCCTCCGCCATCTTAACTCCCCTCCTGGCTCCTAGAAAACAGAACTGCGCCAGACTTGTCATGCCCGCAGGGGCCCTTGGGTGTGAGCAAGTGCTTATCCAGCAGTAACTGGTACGCGGGGGCCCCGTGAAGCCTCGAGCGTCCTGCTCTGCCTGGTCCCACGGGTCTCATTTTGCACGTGAGGCAGTTGAGCAATGGGGCCGGATGACTCTCCTGTGGGAATACAGCAGTGTGGGCACGTGGCACGGTCACACCGCCCCAGATCACGTGCTTCACCATAACCTAGCAGCTGTGTGTTTGGGTATTTTTCTTGGCTCCTTCCAAACACAGCCAAAGGTCCCCTTTCTGCATGTGGTTCTGTGTGGAATACTGGTGTTGTGGGACGGGCGAGACTTTGGGTAATGAGTCTTGATCGGGATGGTAATTGAAAACTGGATCCTTAGCAGTGGTTTCAGTTAGTTGAGTGTATATTTAATTTATAAAATACAGCAGTCGTTACTGAAAGTTGGTGAATAATTCTCTAACGGGTGCTGTGTGTGTTAATAGAGACCTCCATCGAGCTGCTGGCAGGGTTGGCTTCTCCTGAAGCCTGTCTTTGGGCTGTAGACAGCTGTCTTCTCGGTGCTCACACGGCTTTCCCCCTGTGCGCCTTCCTGCTGTCTGTTCCTCTTCCCGTACGCACATTGGTCCTGTTGGGTGAAGGCCCCATGCTTTGGACCTCGTGCACCCTTAATCTCCTCCTTAAAGGCCCATCTGCAAATACAGTGCCATGGGGGGTGCTGCCCATAACACCCTCTAACTGTGAGGGCACGGGCGAAATATTCCAGACGTCAGAACGATCTTTGTCTCTTTTCTTTCTCTCCTTTCTCTCCTCCCCGGTCTTTCTCCTGTCCTTCTACTCTCTCTGTGTCCACGTAAGTGTGTGTGTATGACCTTTAGAATATGTGTTTGATTTTCTCTCCTCTTGCAGCCTATTATTACGGAAAGAGGAAGAAGATCGTGAAGCCCCCAATTGGGGAAGCCAGCACCGAGAGCGGGCACCCAAAGCCAGCCAGACGTAGGAAACGGCGAAAATCCATCTTCGTGCAGAAGAAGCGGAGGTCTTCTGCCGTGGACTTGGCCGCAGGCTCGGGGGAGGTGGGTCCCGCTCAGAGTACCTTCCTGCATGCTCCTGGGACCCACGTCTGCTCTCGCCAAGGCCGCAGCCGACGTGCGACGCCGAGTGCCCGGAAACTCCGGTTATCGGGGAGCCCTGCTCCTCAGCGGCTGAAAGCAGTCAGCCTGCTCGGCCATGTGGGCTGGCAGAGGGCCGCGACGGGGACCATGGTGGGGACCGCAGGATGGGTCTCGGGGCCCCCCCTGGGGGTTTGCACGGGGCCAGCTGAGTGGGAGAAGGCCTCCCTGAATTCAGTTCCTTCCCTTCTCCCCAGGAGAGTGAGGAAGAGGATGCGGATGGCATGGACGAGGACACTGGGAGTGAGGAGACCAGCTCTGAGCTCCGCGATGACCAGACGGACACCTCTTCGGCCGAGGTCCCATCTGCGCGGCCCCGGAGGGCCGTCACCCTGAGGAGCAGCTCCGAGCCTGAGCGCCGGCCGCCCATGGAGAGGCCGCGACGGGGCCGGAGGGCTCAGGCCGCCTCCTGTGCCGAGGGGGCAGAGCAGGGCGCAGCTATCGGCCACGACGCTGTAGAGCTAACACCGCGGGCCCTGGTGAGCTTGTGTGGGGCCCGGGCTGTGGGCAGGTGCTGAAGAAGAAAGGCAGTGCGGTGCAGGGCCTTGACTTGGGGCTCCCTGTTTAAAGTACCAACAGCCGTAGCAGCAGCTCCAGCCTGGTTCCTGAGTCTGGGGCGAAGGCCTGGTGATTTCCCATCTTGAATGGAGAAATCATAGCTCCTGTTTCGTTTCCCAGCTGCGAAGGATTCCTGTCAGGAGAACAGGCAGAACAGGTTCTCGGGGTCCCATTGAACGCTAGGCTTCCCCTTCACGGGAGACCTCTGGGATGCTGTGCAATGTTAAGTCAGCGTATCAGGTCTCCCCCAAACCCCCAGGCCGTATGCGGTCAGCTGGGAGGTCACGGGCACCATCGTCGCCAGAATAAGTGGGGAAGGACCGGCTGCCTCCTGTACAGTCCACACGCCCCGTGCCCTCTCTCCAGTCGGAGATCATCCTTGCTAAGCAGGCCCAGAATTTCCTGAACTGGGTTTTCAGCAGCTGGTCTCGCTGCACCTTTTCTTTCAACGTCTAACCACACACAAGTCACTGGAGGCAAAGTCATAACCTCAACAAGCTGCTAAGAAAGTCCCTCGAGCCCGGAAGCCTCTGTGGCTTGTCCGGGTGCCCAGGGAGAGGCCAGAGGGAGGAGGAAAGCCTGGCTCAGGCCCACAGGGTTTACTGAGCATCCCACTGACCCTGCGGTGATCAAGTGACCTCCTGCCTCCCTTCTGCCGTCAGGACACAAAGCAAGAGGAGGAGGAGAGGCTCGTTTTGGAGAGCAACCCGTTGGAGTGGACGGTGACCGACGTGGTGAGGTTCATTAAGCTGACGGACTGTGCCCCCCTGGCCAAGATATTTCAGGAACAGGTGCGCTGGTCCTGCTGCCGTGTTTGTTATATTTCCTTTGATCTTCTGTTTCAGCTCCTTTCTGACACTGTGACATGGCTCTGGCAGGGGAATGGAGTACTTCCTTGTTACTGCGTGGGGCTGGGGGGTGGAAGCCTGGCTCACGCATGCTCCCCCCTGACACTTCCGTGGGGGGCTCTTGGCAGTCCAGCAGGGACACAAGTCCCAGCTCGGTCTCCCTTGTCAGGGACTGGGAGCCTGGGGCCATCTGGCTTTTGTCGCTGTCTAGGTGGGGGGTCTCTGTCCTGCAGAAAAGCCATTTTTGTCTGAAAGATTTCTGTCTCCCTAGGCTACCCATTTCGCAGTCCTTCAGGGAGAAAGAGCAGGCTTCCTGTGGGCCTCTTTTCACCCGTGCCCAGTGACAGTTTTGGGTAGCCAGCTTCTGTAGCAATAAGTCTTGGATATAGGATGCACGCAGATACCCAGGTGCTCAGCACCGTGCCCTCTTGGGCCCCCAAGTCCCCACCAGTCTGCCTTCTCTTCTCCCCACCTTATGCTTGTTTGATTCTAACATCAGGGCTTTTAGTTCTGTTCAGAGGGGGAAACAGGGAAGGGACCTGTCCTCATCTTGCCAGACGGGAAGCCTTCCGTCTGCTGTGTTTCTCTCAGTGCTGCTCTCCTCACTGCTTTCCTATGTCACTCCTTCCTTTGTAACAACGTGAAAAACCTGTGGTATATTCGGTCGTGTGCTAGTGATGGGTAAATGCAGAGCAATCAATATAATCTCTACTTCAAAGGAATTTTGATTCTGCAGACGAAACGAGAATTAGCTAAAGCGAAAGACAGGTTTTGAGCCCTAAGAAAGGAGGAATTTTTTTACGTTACCCCTTAAATTAACATGGAACCAAATCGCCTGTCTGGACCCAAGCCACCTTGCAGGCTGCTCCCCAGCCTCCATGGAAGCTCCGTTTGAAGCCTGCGACCTGCTCTCCCATGTTTGCGTGAGGGGTTGCTGTTTCGCACACTCACAGTGTGTGTCTTTCAGGACCTTGTATTTAAGAGAGGTTCTGTTTACCATGTCATCAATTCAAGGTGTGTCTATCTGGCCTTTTTTTAGATGCTACAAACTGATACTCTAGAGAGAGGGTGACTCAGGCACTCAAGTCAGGAAGGGAAAAAGGAAGGCCTCTGGTTCCCCTGAACCCAGTGAGTCCCCCGATCTTCCAGGCCCACTGTGTAAAAAGTAAATTAATGTGGTTCCCAGCCCCTCCCAGGAGAGGGTGGCCCTTAGCATTCAGAGGTCCCATCTGGTTGACCCCCAGAGCCTCCTGGTGACACTACTGTGTGCACATGAAGGCCTGAATGTTGGGTAATTATCCGTAGTGGCCCTGCGAAGACGCCGGATGCTGATGACCCAGAGTGTAACACGTGCGTCTCTGCGCTCGTGTATTCGTTCTGCGNCTCCCAGGAGAGGGTGGCCCTTAGCATTCAGAGGTCCCATCTGGTTGACCCCCAGAGCCTCCTGGTGACACTGACTGTGTGCACATGAAGGCCTGAATGTTGGGTAATTATCCGTAGTGGCCCTGCGAAGACGCCGAATGCTGATGACCCAGAGTGTAACACGTGCGTCTCTGCGCTCGTGTATTCGTTCTGCGCACAACGACGGAGCATCTCCCTGTGGGCCTGGCAATACTCAAAAGGCAGATGTGGAAGGAAGTGTTCTAGGTTAGTCTCAAGCTGTGTTTTTGCCTATTTTGTTTTTAGACTCAAAGGCACACTTTTGACTGGAAGTGTTTTTCAGCTGGTCTGTGGCTGAACAGGACACAGAGCTCTCCCGCCCTATCTCCAGGTTAGCCATACAGGGAGAGGTGAACGGGCTCTCATGCGAATGCTTTCACAGGCTTCTGATACTAGGCAGAAACGTGAAAACAGCCAACTTGGGAAAAAGGCTGAAGTACTGTGTGTGCTGAGTCATCCTGACTTGCGCTTCTAAGCCTGGCTTCTTAGGCTGTGTCAGAAAGTTCCGAGCCTTCCCAAGCCAAGGTGTCTAAGACATGAAGCGTGCCCAGCGCGTTCCCACTTCCAGAATCAGGTGGCGGGCAGGGCCCTGTCTTCACTTTCTCCTCTCACACTGGTTAAAAACTTGGTCCTACTACGTACCTACTTACTGTCTTCTCTTAGAGACAGAAAAATAGGTAGACTGTAATTGATCATAGCCGTATTCCTGCTTCATTTCCATTTACATGGGAGGCCGCAAAGTCTGTAGCCCGCTGTACTGTCCGAAGTGCATGGGACTTAAGTCCTTTTCTGTTCAATCGGGGCCCATAATTACTAATTTTTGCTAATTTGTTCAGTTATCTTTGAGCCTAAGTGTCCCACGGTCCTGATTTGCGGAGGCTTCTCATGGGTCTTTCCAGCCACGGTGTGAGGTTTTTGATGACCAGCCAGCGGCTCTGTTCGCCAGTGTGAGAGAAACCCCGGTGCGTGGAGTGGTAATAGCTGTGTGTGTTCACTCCTTTCAAAGGTGTAAATTCAGGGGCTGTCACGATCACCAGCAGCATTTACAGAAGGTATAAACTTCCCGTTACCTTTAATTCTGAAATGTTATGGCAACAGCTTAAAACATCTATGCAATGTAATTTCGTGCTGTGAACGTGTACATTATACAGTAAAACTCCACACATCTCTAACTAAGAAAAACAAGAAACTTTTAAATAGAATGTGGCCCTCACTCCTTGTGGTGCCTGTTAGTTTGCGGCCCGGCTTTGCTTCCGTGCACCTGCTCTCTCCTGAGCTGTGGGGCCGTGGAGTGGATGGTGGCCACACGCAGCCTGCCTGGGAAGGAGAGTTGGGGGACAGACGTGTTTGTCACCCACGGCATTGACCCCACTGAGCTGCCACCGCTGCTCTTACCCTGTGACAGTCTGATGGTCAGGTCGCTTAGTCCAGCACCTTGCAGGGAACGCTTTGGTGTTGAGAAATCAGGGGCACAATTTTATTCTCAATGGCGTATTCTTTTAAAAATGAGAACACTCAGGAGTTCTATTTCACAGCATCAGGGAGGATGGTAAATGATTTGAAAATGAGGCCAGAGGCCCCAAGTTGGCTCATTTGCAGACAAACTGCACAGAACTCTCGCCCTGCGGGAGAAACCAGGCCCCATGGTTGATCGGTTCTTCCCAGGTACCAAACAGGGTGCTCGGTCTCCGTGATTGGTCAGATCGCCTTGCCCCAGCCCGCCTTGATCTCCATCTCCCTGCACAGTGGGTTCTATGCAGACAGATTGTCCCAGGCATTCTTGCTCAGCTCAGCTAGTCTGCAGGGCACCAGGGCTCCGCATGGGGCCCCAGAGACCGCAAAACCATGTGCACCGCCCTTAGTAGGACAGGTTCAAGGACATGGGCATGACCATCCATTCCAGCTTGCCCACACTTGAAGGTCACACCACGGAGCATAGACTCTCCACCCCTCAACCATGGCCTCAAAACCCAGACCTCGTTTACTTCGGGCACTGCCCCCTATCAGCTGGCTGAGCAGGAGGAGGGAGGGCCTGGGAGACGCTCTCCTGCTGGCTTTGCCTCTTTGCTAGAGGAGCAAGTGTGTGTTGGGGGGAGGGGGGATGGGGCTGTGATCGGATAAAGGTCCAGAGTCCATTTAGAGATCCTGACCATCGCTCTTGTTTGGTTTTATCGGCCCGGAGCTCTCCGTGCAGCTTTCCCTCCGTGGCTAAGGCCCTGGGAGCCTGCCTGCCAAGGGCTGCAAACAGGCCCTATCGCCCCCGGCTCTGAATGCTTCCAGGTGCCTAGGGGCAGTGGGCTTATAAACAGTTGGCAACAGCAGTAAGAGTGGGCTATGGCATAGTCCGAGCAGGGGAGGTTGGGGAAGAGAACACAGGGCGCCAGGCAGACCGGCTTCTCGGGAAGGGGACAGGAGTCGCGTGGGCTCCCAAGGTGTGTTTGGCTAAGCGAGAGCACCTGCCGGGGCCTTCGCAGAGTAGTGAGCACCGGGGTTTGGACTGCAGGCCTGGAGCTGCTGGGGACTGCGGGTTGCTGGGATGCCTGTGGGAGCAGGGCTGTGGGAGGTGCAGTGGATAGTAAGGAAGCCACTGGTCAAAACCGCGTATTTTCCCCAAAAGCTCTCCCAGGAAAGAGACCAAGTTCTCTGTCCAATTTTATAAGGTAATTTGGCAGTTTTGCACTAATCTCAAGGCCTGACTTCATGTCAGGTGTATTTTACGACATCTGTCCATCCAGGAAGTATTTGCCTGTCTGTTGCGTGCGGACCACTGTGGCAGGCCTCCCGTGCTCCTCAGAGTCAAAGTTCGCCCTCTCTGTGAGCTGAGAGTTGGGCAGGCAGCAGTCAGTCTGACAATTAATTATAGGATCTCAGGATCGAGCACATTTATCCCAGCAGGCGTGTGGGTGGTGGTCAAGGAATGGTTTATGAAGTGGATCTAACCGTCCACGTCTGGGGCCTGGCGTGTCCTGCTGGTAGATTTAAGGCACTGTGGCATCCCCTAGGATGGACGCTCGGGCTCTACAGGAAAGAGTCCAGGGCCCTTCAAGCTCTGTAAACCCTTCCTTCACTCCTGGGGCCTGTCCCACAGATCCTGCGCTCCACTGGCAGAAGCCCTGCAAGGTTGAAGAATAGACAAAGCGAGGGGCCATCTTGAAGTTTCTGTCTGGGAATTGGAGACCAGAGTTCACTCCCACCACTAGATGTGAGTTTTTATTTTGAGGATAGTTGCAGCTTAGTACAGTCGACCCTNGTCCTACTACGTACCTACTTACTGTCTTCTCTTAGGGACAGAAAAATAGGTAGACTGTAATTGATCATAGCCGTATTCCTGCTTCATTTCCATTTACATGGGAGGCCGCAAAGTCTGTAGCCCGCTGTACTGTCCGAAGTGCATGGGACTTAAGTCCTTTTCTGTTCAATCGGGGCCCATAATTACTAATTTTTGCTAATTTGTTCAGTTATCTTTGAGCCTAAGTGTCCCACGGTCCTGATTTGCGGAGGCTTCTCATGGGTCCTTCCAGCCACGGTGTGAGGTTTTTGATGACCAGCCAGCGGCTCTGTTCGCCAGTGTGAGAGAAACACCGGTGTGTGGAGTGGTAATAGCTGTGTGTGTTCACTCCTTTCAAAGGTGTAAATTCAGGGGCTGTCATGATCACCAGCAGCATTTACAGAAGGTATAAACTTCCCGTTACCTTTAATTCTGAAATGTTATGGCAACAGCTTAAAACATCTATGCAATGTAATTTCGTGCTGTGAACGTGTACATTATACAGTAAAACTCCACACATCTCTAACTAAGAAAAACAAGAAACTTTTAAATAGAATGTGGCCCTCACTCCTTGTGGTGCCTGTTAGTTTGCGGCCCGGCTTTGCTTCCGTGCACCTGTTCTCTCCTGAGCTGTGGGGCCGTGGAGTGGATGGTGGCCACACGCAGCCTGCCTGGGAAGGAGAGTTGGGGGACAGACGTGTTTGTCACCCACGGCATTGACCCCACTGAGCTGCCACCGCTGCTCTTACCCTGTGACAGTCTGATGGTCAGGTCGCTTAGTCCAGCACCTTGCAGGGAACGCTTTGGTGTTGAGAAATCAGGGGCACAATTTTATTCTCAATGGCGTATTCTTTTAAAAATGAGAACCACTCAGGAGTTCTATTTCACAGCATCAGGGAGGATGGTAAATGATTTGAAAATGAGGCCAGAGGCCCCAAGTTGGCTCATTTGCAGACAAACTGCACAGAACTCTCGCCCTGCTGGAGAAACCAGGCCCCATGGTTGATCGGTTCTTCCCAGGTACCAAACAGGGTGCTCGGTCTCCGTGATTGGTCAGATCGCCTTGCCCCAGCCCGCCTTGATCTCCATCTCCCTGCACAGTGGGTTCTGTGCAGACAGATTGTCCCAGGCGTTCTTGCTCAGCTCAGCTAGTCTGCAGGGCACCAGGGCTCCGCATGGGGCCCCAGAGACCGCAAAACCATGTGCACCGCCCTTAGTAGGACAGGTTCAAGGACATGGGCATGACCATCCATTCCAGCTTGCCCACACTTGAAGGTCACACCACGGAGCATAGACTCTCCACCCCTCAACCATGGCCTCAAAACCCAGACCTCGTTTACTTCGGGCACTGCCCCCTATCAGCTGGCCGAGCAGGAGGAGGGAGGGCCTGGGAGACGCTCTCCTGCTGGCTTTGCCTCTTTGCTAGAGGAGCAAGTGTGTGTTGGGGGGAGGGGGGATGGGGCTGTGATCGGATAAAGGTCCAGAGTCCATTTAGAGATCCTGACCATCGCTCTTGTTTGGTTTTATCGGCCCGGAGCTCTCCGTGCAGCTTTCCCTCCGTGGCTAAGGCCCTGGGAGCCTGCCTGCCAAGGGCTGCAAACAGGCCCTATCGCCCCCGGCTCTGAATGCTTCCAGGTGCCTAGGGGCAGTGGGCTTATAAACAGTTGGCAACAGCAGTAAGAGTGGGCTATGGCATAGTCCGAGCAGGGGAGGTTGGGGAAGAGAACACAGGGCGCCAGGCAGACCGGCTTCTCGGGAAGGGGACAGGAGTCGCGTGGGCTCCCAAGGTGTGTTTGGCTAAGCGAGAGCACCTGCCGGGGCCTTCACAGAGTAGTGAGCACCGGGGTTTGGACTGCAGGCCTGGAGCTGCTGGGGACTGCGGGTTGCTGGGATGCCTGTGGGAGCAGGGCTGTGGGAGGTGCAGTGGATAGTAAGGAAGCCACTGGTCAAAACCGCGTATTTTCCCCAAAAGCTCTCCCAGGAAAGAGACCAAGTTCTCTGTCCAATTTTATAAGGTAATTTGGCAGTTTTGCACTAATCTCAAGGCCTGACTTCATGTCAGGTGTATTTTATGACATCTGTCCATCCAGGAAGTATTTGCCTGTCTGTTGCGTGCGGACCACTGTGGCAGGCCTCCCGTGTTCCTCAGAGTCAAAGTTCGCCCTCTCTGTGAGCTGAGAGTTGGGCAGGCAGCAGTCAGTCTGACAATTAATTATAGGATCTCAGGATCGAGCACATTTATCCCAGCAGGCGTGTGGGTGGTGGTCAAGGAATGGTTTATGAAGTGGATCTAACCGTCCACGTCTGGGGCCTGGCGTGTCCTGCTGGTAGATTTAAGGCACTGTGGCATCCCCTAGGATGGACGCTCGGGCTCTACAGGAAAGAGTCCAGGGCCCTTCAAGCTCTGTAAACCCTTCCTTCACTCCTGGGGCCTGTCCCACAGATCCTGCGCTCCACTGGCAGAAGCCCTGCAAGGTTGAAGAATAGACAAAGCGAGGGGCCATCTTGAAGTTTCTGTCTGGGAATTGGAGACCAGAGTTCACTCCCACCACTAGATGTGAGTTTTTATTTTGAGGATAGTTGCAGCTTAGTACAGTCGACCCTCCTCTCCCCTGCTTCTTCCCGTGTGATGTCTCCATGAAAGAGTGGGGAGTCTTCGGGAGCTGGGGACAGGCTGGTGGAGGCACTTCCAGAGGCCCTCAGGATGTGCACCCCAGCTCCCTTCTCCCTGGATGGGAGCCCGATGGCCCCTTTGGTAGTAGCATCTGTGCTGTAGCCTGAAGTTGCTGTCCCCGACAGTCATGGGGTCAGGAGAGTGGAGCCCCCGTGAATGGATCTGTGCCCTTGTAAGAGACTGCAGAGAGCTCCCTGGCCCCTTCCCCCATGTGAGGACATGGTGAAAAGATGCCCCTTGTGAGCCAGGAAGCAGGGCCTCACCGGTCACCTCAGTCTGCTGGCAACTTCGTCTGGGACTTCCCATCCTCCAGAGCCATGAGACCCAGGTGCCTGTCGTCCACCAGGCCCCCAGCCCATCGTGTCTGTTACCTGGCCCTGAGGGACTCAGGCCACTTCTGTCCACTTGCCACGTTCTCTCGCTTTGCTTTTACCCATCTGTAGACTTTTAGGTTCACCCAGACCAGGTCTTCCCATTCAGTCATCCAACAAACATTTAATGATAACCTGTTATGTGTCTGGCAGGTATTTTCCTAAATGCTGAGGACAGAGTGGGGGGAAACAAGCTAGAGAAAATCCCTTGTTCTCAGTGCTGTGCCTTCTCAAAAGTGGGTTAAAACGTGAGACTATCCTTGACCGCCCCCCCCAGCCGGGTTTGTCCCGAGGCTCAGCGTCCAGCTCTGTGTGCTGAGGTGTGCGGCTTTGCTCCACTGCATGCGTGTGTCTGCTCCCCAGCTGGAGAACACGGGAGCCCCGTCTCACTCACCTTGTAATGCCATTAGCTACTTTGGGATCCTACTTTAAAATAATTTAATAAATATTTTGCAAATAAGTGAAAAACAGCTTTGAAAGACTTGGCACCTCCTCAGAAACTACAGTTTGATTTACTGAGGGAATCCCCTTCTCCTCCTTCCTGGGCTATGAGGTGTCAGAAAAATGGAGAAACCTAAGAGCATTTCAGAAGGAACCAGCGAGAGATACTGGCTTGCATCTGAGACGTAGATGCACCAGCGTGTTTTTATTGAGAACTGGTTGCTGTGTCCTGAAGCGTGCATGTGAGACTTGTACATACGGCGCATACGTTTTTCATCACTTTTGCTTCATTTGTAAAATACCTACTCCTGCCTTTTGCTTGCCTCATTTTTTTATAGCTTGTCTTGTTGATCTGTGTAGTGCCTTCTGTATTCTGGGTATCACCGCCGTCCTTTGTGCGTTCTACACGGAGCGTACGGTTTGTGGTTGGGTTAGCTGCCCCGGGGCACCCGGTACCAGATCCCATGGGTAGCACCCCAGTTCTGGGCGACCATCTCTCTCAACGGGCTCAGCTTTGCTACCCCCTAATAAATGTCCTCCCCTTCAGTCCCTCGTGGCTTCCCCACCCTGCCTCCTAATTCATTCTGATACGTTGTGGCCAATATCAGCTTGCAGATGTTCAAATCTTGTAATGCAACTTCTCTGCCTAACGTCCTGTAGCGACTTTCTGGTCTCACATCCAGAAGCTTCAATTTCCAAACTGCTTTCTGGGCCCATCTCAGCTTTCCCTTCAGTGTCTCTGTGCTCTCCTTGAATACGTGCTCTCATGAACTGCTTGTCTGCCATGGGTCCATCCTTCCGTCGGTGATTCCCCTCTGTCCCTTAGGTCTGTGTCCACGCTTTATTCTCTCTGTATCGTCGTGATCTGTTCCTCATAATGGCCTCCCTTGAGTTTCCTCCTCTCCTGGAAGAGAGTCTTTGTTTTGTTCAATGCAATAGCCACAGAGGCCATCAGAGTGCCCGTCTCTCAGCAGGCGCTCAGTAAACACTTGCTTGTTGGGTAAAGAAATGAGTGACGTCCTCCACTTAAATGTGGTGCATGCATGTGGCGGACACCTTCCCTGAAATGGTCTGTAGAGAGTTAAAGAAGCATTTTAGGGCTGGCTTTCAAGTGTCATTGAATCTGTATGTCCAAGGATGGCCATCATGACTAAGTATGGGTGTTTGGAGCTGCAGTTTTCCCTCCAAGGTCTAAGACCAAAAAACCATGTCTGGGGACCAGGATGGCTCATTCGGTTAAAAGTCTGACTCTTGGTTTTGGCTCAGGTCACGATCTCAGGATCCTGGGATCGAGCCCCGCGACAGGGTCCCTGCTCTGTGGGGAGTCTGCTTGTCTCCCTCTCTGTCACTGCCCCCCACCCCCCCCCCGCTCTCTCAAAAATGTATCTTAAAAAAAAAAAAGAGAAAGAAAGAAAACCGTGGTTCTGGTTCCAATATGCTTTCTAACTAAGTGATCTTAGATAGATCAAGTAGCTTTTTTGGCATTAATTTCCATCTAAAAAAAAGCATCCTATATCCTAAAATAAGTTTCTGTTCTGTTCTTCATTGAACATAATGGTTAAGCCACCTACACACGAGTTTATAACATCATCCTTTTCCTACCTACAATGTGTTTTTCTGAGGCCCGTGACACTCACAAGACTTTGTATGCCTAGGCCTGTGCCCCCCCTGTCAAGTTTTGATGTAATATAAGTGGATTTGCCTCTGAAAGCAGAGTCGGCTCACAGGTCCCAGGTCAGGGGTACCATTGTTGGGTTCATGACCTTGAGCAGAATACTGTTTCTCAGCACTTGCAATTTGCGCTTTACTACCGCCAGCCTGAGAAGGGGTGTCTAAAGAACCAGTAAAGTAATGTGTAAAAGCACGATAGAAAAAGTGAAAAAAGGAGAGAGAGACAGCATCAAAAATTCATTGGCAGTTTTGTTAGTTTATCTCCTACCTTCGGCGTATAGTCAAGACTGATCGGTTTACTTTGGGGTTTGATACGGTCCAGTTGGAGTCTTGGTGGAGTTGTGCCCTGGACTTGCACACATCACGGCCCGCGCTCGCGTAATTGAGACAGTTGTCAGTTGCACTTATGTAGGTACTTGTGGGGTTAATGCTTCCATTTTTATTGCTGCCATACCGATGAGGGATTATTAGCACAGCAAGGTGCCTTTTGAAACTGGTCATACACTAAATTATGCTTACTCCTACCATAGTCCTCGCAAGGCTAACATTTATGCCCGTTTTGGGGTTTTCTGGTTTTTGTTGTTTTGTTTTGCTTTTGGTAATTTTAAGACAGCTAAATTTTAAGAAAATAAGCTTTGTATGTGTAATTCATGATGCGTGATGCCTGAGGTACCACACGCTCGTGTGCACTTGCAGGACTTATGGCAGCCCTGGGTTCACCGCTTCCGCAAACGGCAGGAATTCTAGTTTGCTGGGTGTGGGTTATGCTCTCCTACCAGTGGTCTTTATTGTTACCTTCGCTTATTTCCTCTGGAATGTGAAGACTGTCTTGGTGGATCAGAGGAAGGGATTCCCTTAAACTCAATAACCCAGTCACACAGTATCTACATAAATAAACCCAATTTATTATAGGAAGCACGCTGGTGAAGAGGCAGAGATGTCCGGTGGGGTGATCTTAAAGCTTCGGGGTGAGCCTTTGTCCCTTCCTCCTACAGTGAATGCAGTTTAACAGTCTCTAATGACTGTCATCCTCGTGTGGGCCTGGTGCATGGCCGCAGAGGGCTAACAAGGACAAGACTGGGACGCAGACCACACGCACCTCATTCTGGGTGACCCGTGTGTGTGTGTCTAAATCCCCGAGTTGTCCTCAGTGGCAGACTGCTCTGGGTAGTGGTACATCTCTCCAGCATCTTCTCACCCGTTTCGATGGTGAAATGTCAGACCTTGGCAAGGAAGACAGAGCTGCTGCTTTTAGTAGAGAGCTCTTTCCCAGTGCTTACATGGAGTCACAGCAGAACACGAGAGGGGCTGGGGCGACGGCGGGGGCCGAGGGGGGCTCTCCCAGCGAGGGGCCAGAAGCTTGGGAAAAAGGAGGCCCTGCAACAGCTCACCTGTTCCACCTCTTTATCCCTACCAACCTAGGCATGTGAATTTCAGAGTAGCCAGAATTTTCTAAGCAAACAGATTTTATTAACCAGAAAGAGTGTCCCCAGGCCAAGTCTGTATGTCTGCTAGCGCTCTCCTGGATTGAAGGCGGGAAGGGCAGCATCACACGCCCTTGGCCCCCAGGATGAAGCCACCTATGACAGATGCCTTCCCTTGGTGCCCAGTGTCTCAGCTCTAACGGGGCTTTGTTTCCTGGCAGGACATTGATGGGCAGGCGCTCTTGCTGCTGACCCTCCCCACCGTGCAGGAGTGCATGGAGCTGAAGCTGGGGCCCGCCATCAAGCTGTGCCACCAGATCGAGCGAGTAAAAGTGGCTTTCTACACCCAGTATGCCAACTGACGCTCCCCTCCTGGGAGGTGACCCAGCGTCGTGCTGATGCAGCGTCTTGGGAAGGTTTGGGGACCGAAGCTTTATTTTTTGGGCGATGTGAGCTATGAAAAGCAGGAAGCAGGAAGCAGGAAGGACCTCCTTCCCTCTCCAGCCTGTGTGATATTACCACGTTTTCAAGCACACCCAGGGCCACAGCAGTGGCTCCCAGAGTGTTGGGCGCTGCGGGAAAGGGAAGAACGTCTCTGTACGTCCACATCTTGCCTTCCTCCCTCCGGAAACCAAGCAGCTCCCCGCGAAGGGCTTTCCTCAACCATGGTCCACTTTGCTTTGAAAATGAAGGCACAGTTGATATCTTTTCAGAACATGCCCAGGGAGGACACCAGCTGGTGGTCGTTCTAGATGCTTCTTCCGTGAGGATGCACATGCGGCCGTGGCTACGTGGGTGTCAGTTTGATCTTGGTGGCAACTTACTTCTCAAACACACTTGTTTCAGGATGTGGTTATAAAAGGATGGGCTAAACCCGCATCACCTGTCAGAGGTGCCTTTTAGGAAGTAGGGGGGCGGGAAGGCAGGTGGCATGTTGTTGCAGTGAGACCGTTCTTCCTGAGCGACGGACGTCTAGAACCTGTAGAGAGTTCCGTTTGCTATCTTTTATAGAACTTCACATATTGCCAACTTTCTCATTTAATTGTGACCAGATCAGGGAGTGATTCCTTTAGTCTGTTGGGAAATGCTGAGCTGTGTATTGAAGGAACAGCTTAATTTCAGAGAGGAGTGGGAAGAGACTTGGGGAAGCTTTTAATAAACCAGCTGTGTCCCCTTAGAAGGATCCTGCAGAAGGTCTCTCGGTGAGCTTGGCTTTGAGTGCCACTCGGATCAGCCCGGCCCTGGGACGTCCATTGAGGCTGACATTCCCGACTAAGAGCAGGGCGGCAACCTGGCGCTGTGACTTGGCTCAGCCCTGCTCTCCTGCTGACACGGCTCGTGGCCACCTGTGATCCTGGGTCACCACATCACTCTGGACCCCCTCGTCCACCTCCTGCTCCTGTTAAGGGAAGACTCCCAGTCCGCCAGTGTGAGACGCAGCAGGTGAAAAAGAATCCTATCAGCACAGCGTTCACTGTTTCCTGCAGCCCAGTCTGGCCTGGAGGTTGCCGACATTTCTTGGGCAGTTTTCATTACATCGGTTAAGTCCCTTTGCCGAGAGGTGTGTGGCTCTGGGAATTGACTGGGGTTTCTTTTGTACCGAGCACTTCATCTGTGTGTGCCTATGAGGGACCCAGTGTGCTCGTTCCAGCCCGAATGGACTGCCCTGCTCCGTTGTGAGATGTCCACATGCCTTTTGACACGTGCGCCAGGAAACCAGACCTTCTGCTCGTCTGGACGTGGAAGGGGAGCGCAGCCTTCTGCTGCTCTTGTGCCATAATCACCTTGATCTCTTCTCCTTGATTAGAGTCCCCACCGCCGTCGGGACGTCATGTGGTGAGCTTACGAGCTGTCATGTTTCTGCATACGTTTTAAGGCATGATTATCTGTCAGATTTTGCAAAGTTTGATGACTAACGCTCACCTTTATTCACAGTCTTTCCCTGTTAACAGATGCAACTGGGAAACCTATTTTGCAGGTGACTTTTCCCTCTCCTCCCTAGCTGATTTCTACCACCAAGTTTTAAACGTTTGGCAAGTGGGGTTGCCTGGGGACTGTGCTGGAAGGACTGGCGTCGCACACCAGGATGCTGGCAGCATGGCGAGGACGGAAGCGTCCATCGTGACTTGCGCTTGGCTCGCAGTCAGGCTTCTGTCTCCAAAGCCGAGGTGTCAGCCTCCTCCCGGGTCCCTACTCCTGCCTTCTCAGCCACATACTTTGGCCTTAAACGCTCAGCCTTGTGGAGTCCATTGGAAAGGGTATCCATTTCAGGATCTTTGGCATTTTTCCTGCGCTGACTCACTCGTGATCCTTCACTGTGGCCTTTTCAAGCTGAGCTATTCCTGTTGCATCTGAAACGGGAGCGAGGGGATGTGGTGGCTGCAGCGTAATGTCGTACTTTCGGAGCGAGTGTCCCCTCCTCGTGCCCTTTCAAGTAAAGGCACGGAGCAGGAGGTGCTCCGTGGGAGGAGACAGAGCTCGCAGGCCTCTCTGGAGCCCCCCACCCCCGGAGGAGCTGGAAAGCCTCCCCTCGGCCGCCCTTGCTAGGGAAGTGTCCTGCTCCCCGAGGGGCCACGTGCCCAACACCTCCTTACCCTCAGTCTCTCTCTGTGTGGTGATCCGTCACTTCGCCCTTGTCCGCTTGATGGTGCGTGGTCAGGAAGACGTGGCCGGGGCCAGAGACAGAAGGCCTGGCTCCAGGGTAACCATCACAGAGGTCGCCTGTGTGTCACCTCCTGACCCTCCAAGAGCCAAGAAACCTTTTAGGGCCCAGAAGATGCTTTTGCCATGAGTGTTGCCAGCGTCCTCCTGAACTTAGATTCTTTGGGGGTCTTCCACTGGAGGGCGTACTTCACATCGGTAGCAAGTTGGCCACCAAATGGTAAGGTGGTGGTCGTTCCTCTGTGGGATTCACCTCACACCAGCTTCTGTCTTATCAATAGGGCCAATTTCCAAGGCACATTTTACTGTGTTGTTACTGTGTCTCTTAAGGCAGGAAATGGTGATTTTATGTCTCCCCCCTCCCCTGGTACCACCACAGCCCAAGCCAGACGTTTCTCTGTTGAAACGCCAACAAGTGACGTCCCTCCCCGCTTTTCTGTCCCCAGATGCTACAGTCTCTCCTCTGTCTCTGTGATAATACTTTGGGACCAAAGTCCTGTCCTCTGTGTAGCTAGCTGGGTCCTTTGTACACCATGCTGCTCGTTACCTCCTGGAGCCGGCCGAGAAGCCTGGCTTCCCTCTCCTGGCCGAGCAGACACTTTGCATTCTGTATGGTGTGTATAACGTGAGAAGCGGACGTGCCACCTTGTCTTTAATGGTGAGAGGCATCACACAGTCCCATCCTGAAACTAAGGCAGCTGGCTCTGCCCCTTCCTTCTTGACTGCGTCTGTCCTGTGTTGGGAAAATATCGGATCACGATATAAACCTCAAAAGAGCAGGGTACAGCTGGCATTGCAAACAAACTTCTTTGCTTTTCCAAAAAAAAAAAAAAGACAAAAAACAAAAATGGAAACCAGTTTCCTTCAAGTTGCATCATCCAGAGAACTCATCCATCGCTTTTAAAATTAAGTTCATTTGATCAAAGTTTGGCTCGCACACAGTGTTCGGGCTGTGCAGCCGATAGGTTGCTTTACCTTATTTGATCATATTTGAAAGAGTATTTCCTGTGTTTGCTTTGATTGGTTCCTCAGTACATTAAAATGACTCAAAGCTTTGACCCTGCTCCTCTGACCCTTGCTATAGTCTCTGGAAAGTTGATTTGTATCAGTCTTTGAAGCTTGGTCTGAGTGTCCTGACTTGTCTCTTAGAATGCTGAGTGTTGTATCAGGCAAGTTCTGAGATTCGCCTTTTATCTTAGACCAAACACCTCTCTAAGAGCCGTTCTTCCTTCATTTTGCAAGCACTAGGGTCTTTCATAACTTCTTTCGTAGAACACCCACTTATGTTTATTTCTGTATATAGAACTATTAAAACAGTAGTGTTAAAATCTTTGTTGTGGTTTGAGCACCATTGTCGCTTTTTGGTTAAGATGGTGAATCTAGGATCCAAGTACTCTGTTCTGTCTTTAGAAAGCTGTGACCACGTGTGCAATTATTTTTGAAGGGAAAGATAGTAAATTAAGGTCTCTGTAGTTCTTAAGGAAGCAATCGTTGTGATATACATACTGCCCGTGTGTTCTGGTGCAGTAGCGGATAGCAAGGAGAAGCTTCTCTGCATCTATCACAGTGTAATGATTCTCTGACTCGTTTCCTGTTCTTTTCTGTTGAAGAGTTTTCTGGAAATTGCTTTCATCCGTTTAACTTGGTTGAATACCAGTTGATTCTCATAGCTTTTACCACTAGAGTTGGTTTACAAGTATCCCAAAACATGGATGCGATGAAATTGAATTGTGCTAGTTTTGACCCCTGAATTTACCTAAAAATTGTAATTGCTGACACATGTGCTGCTTTGGGTTTTGGTTAAAAGGATCTCTAGTTCAAGTGATAAGAACTGACCCGAACAATTTCCAGCGGTGGTCTTTCCATCTTCCTGGTTGGTTTTAAATGCTGAGGATTCTGTACCAGCGAGCAGGGCAGTCATGTCATGCAACCAAGCCAGAGCGGTGCTCCGCGTGGGCCTGACGGATACTCTCGAGAAAAAGTAAAGTTCTGGGACCAGCGTTTGCTGAAAATCAGCTTATGGTGGGAAATTAGAGATAATTTTTTTTTAAATGACAGAAGAAAGAAATCATCTCATTTGTTGTTCACAATGGGAGCTAGCATGATGTCCAGAAGCATAAACTATCCCTAGTCGTGAATGTCAAGAGCCCTTTTACTGTTTTGCATTCCAGTTTGAGTAGTTTGTATTGAAACCTGATTCATATCTTGTGTACGTTTGGTGTGTAAAAGGAAAAATCCGTGTTTTTACTTTTGGAATTTGCAGTACAAAGGGCATGTTGTTGGTTTGCTGGAAGATTGTATTCTGTATATATGTTTTCATGTAAATAAAGGAAAATCTATATCAGAGTTATATTTTAATTTTTATTCTAAATGAAAAGAAACCCTTTTTACTTGAAAAAATTGTAAGCCACATTGTTAATAAAGTAAAAATAAGCTCTGTGGTGGTGTTTGTGTCTTCCTGTGCAAGGTCACTAAATACTATTTTAAGGGTTTGCGTTTTGTTCTGTTTGTCTTTTCCTGCTATGCACGAAAGCGTGTGTTTATAGCGTTTTAATAACCATGGCTCTGAAAGTCCCATGTGATCTTTCAGGGTTACCCGGTAGCTTTGGAACTGTTTACTCAAGGCATTTGTGTTTATTTTTTTTTTATTAAAACGTGACAGTATCTCCTACAATCGCCTCTAGGCGTTCCCATGGTCAGCGATTGAGTGGTTCTGCGATTGCCGGCTCCATCAGGAGGAACCGACTCTGTCCGGGAGAGCGGTGCTTAACCACGTTTACACGGACACTTGTCCTTTAAATGGCACCAGTGGGTGTCGGGCATCTCCGAAGAGCAAGGGGAACCTTCGCCGCCCTGCCCTGATGCTCGGTCTCTGTCATGGGTGGGACACGCTCCTTCCCCCTGTCACTTCACACCCAGCGTTACTGAGGGGCAGAGCCAAGGCCAAGGACACGAGCATTCAGCGGCAGGTGGTGGAGGAACGTCCCTTTCTTCCGGCCCCGGCCCACCGTAATCATCCAACTCGTCTTTGAATATAGTATTTTGCGCCTACCGACAAGCAGGTTGTATATATAGACATTTTTGTTTCGTTCTGTTTTGAATCATGAAAGCTTTTTCCATCAGCTGCTCTTTGCTACCAAAAACACAGCCTACTATGGCAGACAAAAGTGGGCAGTGTGTTGTTCATTTTCTCAAAATGTACCAGAAACAAAGAAGTCAAAGGCTATAGGGCTGAGTAAATAGGATTATTATATTTCTATTTGTGCTTGAAGATCCTTGATGACAAAGAAATGTAGACTGAATATATAATAAGATAAAGTGGAAGCTGAGCGCTTTTCCCAACCTCTAAATTGAATGAATTAAAGCAAAAGCAAAAAAACAAAAGACAAAAATCTCTTTCATTTCTCTCCATCTTGCCACCAAGAGCCTATTTTGAATGCTTCTGTTCTCTGGTGAGGCGGTTCTCAACTTCCAGTTTGCTAGAAGCTCCTTCCCCTTTGTTTGGGCATTTGGTGCCACTGCTCTTTTATTTCAGGGCTGTGGGACAGCACCACGCTTCCTGGAGTTTCGAAGACCACATAAAAAATGCTGTTTACTCGGGCATGACCTTGGGTGGCTCCCATGTGAAGACGGGTGAAAATAGCACATGAGAGTAGTAGCCGGGCCACGATGGTTTTCCAGGGAGTAATTGTATCGGGACGTTAGTGCTGTCCGCCCAGACTGGAGGAGCTCATCTGTTTTGAAGCCTCCCGCTTGGCGGACTCCCGTAGACGAGAGCTCTTCGTGCATTGTTTTGGAGTCCGATCGGTGCTTGATCCGCATGCCCGCCACGCCTTCACACCCAGCCTCACGGTTTGTGTTGTAACAGTCATTGCCATCTTTTGCGTCAAAATTTTTGGAATGGCAGATGTGCGACCGTTGGGTGTGCATTGTGGAACGAGAGGAAGGCTGAGACCGGGGTGGAGACGGACGGCGTGGGCTTGGAGAAGGGGTATTGTACTCTTCAGATGGTTCAGATGGTCCTGGGTCGAAATACTCGCTCTTCTGCTTGCCACGTATGTAACACAAAACCTCAGTTTTCTGTCACAGTAGGTGGTAATACAGCCATACCCAGTTGATAGGAGGATTAAAGATACCGTGTGGCGCTAAGGAAGAGTCCAGCACAGAGTGGGTGAACCCGATTTCTCAATTCACTGGGCCCATCAACTCCTGGGCCCTTGACCACTCACTGGAATGTCTGGGCGACCCCAACCATTGTGTCCATCATGCCCACTGCTGGGGAATCCTCAGGTACCCACGTCCGACCCAGTCACACCCTGGAGAGCTGGGCGCCCCTCCCCCACCTCTGGATTCCTGGGAAGTGCACACCATGTGGGTGGGGCAAGATCCCCTTCCTGGAACGACGGTTGACCAGAAAGGTGAAGACACCCCACGGGCAGCGGAGTGAGGGTCCTGAGGGTCCTAGAGCGCCAGCTTGGGTCAGTGTGGGACGGGGGAGAGCGCTAGCAGGAAAATGGGAGTTCTAGATGGCCTGTCCAGAGAGACCCCCTTTGTTTTTGTAAGCAGAGGCTGACCCTGTAACACACCACCTAGTGTTTGCTGTCCTTCCCTGCTTTCATTTCCATTTCCCCTCCTTCCTGTTGCTTTGTGATTTTATCCCACAATCAAATACTACCATATAAGCTTTGCCTCAGACTGTGTTCTCTTTGGAACCCCGAATTAGCCAGTTGGTGCCAGAAGCTTTCTAGAAAATAGACCCTCCAGATGGGATTTGGGAATCCGATTGCCACCCTTCTGAAAGCCATAGGGGCCCTCTGGCTCCTCATGAGCTGGGTGACCAATCCCAACGGTGTGCTCAGCATCCCTAGAGCTCCTGCCGGCGGCTGCCCGGGATGAAGGGCAGGTGGGCGAGGCTCCTCCCTTGGGCAGGGAGCAGGGATGAGGATATCCATGAACTCTGTACATGGGGGGCTGCGCTTGGCAGTGCTGGCCTTGGAAAGGGGAAGTATCAGGCAGGCTTAGGAAAGCAAATTATCAGTGTCGGTGCATCGAAGGCAGCTTTCAGAGATACCCTCTTGTTAACGCAGCCACAGGGAAGACCCACCGAGAAATCAGGCCCAGGGTCTGAGGAGGAGGACGACGGAGCTGCAGAGGACATGAAGTGTGTGGCCTCGGGAGGCTTCCTTCTGACTTTTCCTGATAGGGCCAGTGAGCCTCTGAAATGTGGGATGGGGTCCTAGAGTACATAAGCCAAGAACCTTGAACCCTCCATTGCCCTGACCCCTCCTGGCTGGCCCACCTTCCCCTCGCCTGAGGACAGAATGCAAAATGACAGTGTCTCAAGATGTGTATCGCAATTTCCCTGCCCGTCATTGCTTCCGAGATAACCAGATGGGTCTCAGGACAGCCCACGCTGGAAATTACCACCCCCGATCCTGGAAGGACAGTGCACACGCGGCAGGAATTACAGGATGTGGCCAATGGGCCTGCAGGAGCCGGGGGAGCTCACGTAGGAGCAGGTGAGGACGTTCGACCAAGTACTGGGGTTTGAGACTGGATGTTGGGCATTTGCCTGGGACTTGGGATTCAATCTTCTCGTAAGGGCAACTTGGAGCTGGTCTGATGATTCCCTGGTAGGGTTCCCAGAGGTTTTCCTACAGTAAACAAGGTGGAAGTGCCAGAACGTCCTCCTCATTGTACTGAGGAAGAAGTCAGGAGGCTGGAAATAGGATGGCCGACTCCGTAAGCCGAGGCTCGGCTGATGCTG
>NC_048232.1:6133335-6233808 GCF_002007445.2 Ailuropoda melanoleuca | reverse complement strand
CAGCCTGGATGACGGCATCTGGTAATAAGTTGTAAAAACGTGGTATTGTTGTGGCTCTAAGTTTTAAAATACCAAATAACGTAGTTCTGAATGGTTTGTATTCCAGAGGGAAAAAATGTGCATTTTTTAAGGCCAATGGACAAGAAAAAGTGTTTTTTTTACTATATTTCCTTATAAAATATATAGAACAGCATTCACTCATTCGATTAGCATACGTATCCTATGTGTGCCAGGCACTATGGCAGCCTCATAAGTAACAAGATGCCTACAATACATGCACTCTTCTGAGACTGTCTAGTGGGAAATGAACATGGGGGGGGCGCTAGAGAGCAGTGGTTAAGCGTCTCGGGAGTCGGGCTGTCTAGATGTGAATCCCTATTCTGTCATTTGGGTAACTTAACATCTGTGTGCCCTTGCTTCATTATCTGCAAACTTGGGATAATAGCATCTAGGTCGTTCGGTTGTTGTAAAGAGTAAACAGGATAACTGGCCTTTAGAAATAGGCCCTCAGAAGTGCATTATTACGGACGTCAGTATATACCGAAAGTTCGTAATAGCCCCCAACAACCCAAACGCCATCATTAGTAAGAGGGGTAAGTCAGTTGACCAAAGAACAATAAAAATGGATCGTCTACAGCTGCAAAAGCATGAGTGAATACGTAAAAAACAGTAGTGAAAGAAGCCACCCTCAACAAAGCAGATGCTTGATGACTCTGCTTCTGGAAATATATAACCGGCACAATTATGAAAACTCAACCAGGTATTTTTACGGATACGTAATTAAGGGCACAGCTACGAGGTAGAGCAAGGGAGTCAATACTGTAAATCACTCCATGTCGATCAGGAAGGCGCGGAAGTTACCCTGACAGGAAGAATGCAGTAGCCAAGAGCTGCTAGGGAGATTTCTAGGTGTTTGGATGGGATGGGCGTCTGCAATCCCCTGAGAGATTGAAGAGCCTCGCCAAGGTGTGGAGAAGAGCAAGGACATGGGGAACTTGCAGAGGGGTGGCTGTGAGGGGCAGACAGGTTGCGCATTGGAAGTGACACAGACTTCTGGAAGGTAGAGCAGGGGTCTTATGCTCCCAGATGCTTTCCTCTGGCTCAGGACACACTTCTTTGTCCTTTTGAGGCTGGTTGGTGAGCTCTTTCAGGGTGAGTTAGGACTCTGACGACATTGGCCTCCCTTCCAAGGTGTGGCCTGTTCTGTGGTCTCCACTGAATGCTGCATGTTTGCAAAGATGCCTCTCCACTCTGGTTGCTAGAAACTTGAACAGATCCACACACAGGCAGAGACTGGAGTCAGTCAAAGATTCTAGGGGATTCTCTGCAGATTTCTGGAGGCTTCCCTGCATGGCTCCCTGCTCTCAGTTACGCTGCTCCATAATTCCTAGCCTTCTAGATCTCCCTGGCCTCTGACCTCTGGACTCTCCATGTAGGTCATTGTTTGAGTCTCTTCTTTGGGGGAGGGAACAACCATCTCAGTTTGCCCGAGATGGAGGGCTCTCTGGGGGCACAAGGCTTTCAGGTGCTAAAATCAGGGCAGTCCTGGGCAGACCCGGACCCCTGGCCACGAAATCAGTCTGGAAGGTGCTTCCAATGAGAAGTGCATGGATCACAGGGATGGCTTTGTTTTCTGTGATTCTTACTTCTGAAAATAATTGTTTCCTGTGTGTTATCTTCTAATTGCTGACAGTGGGAGGCTGAGTCAATATACTGTTCCTCCCTCATCGCTGGAAGGGGAAGTTAATTTTTTTTTCCATCATGAGTCTAATTTTTTTCAACAAATAAGGATACCGAACTGAATCCCGAACCGTTGCGAGGATTAAGAGATCATATGTACAGATGTTTGAAACTAATAAAATGTAATCTAAACACCTACGTTTTTATTTACTGGGATACCTCATCCATTTTCATACTTTTTTCATTGCACCTTTACTTATACCCATAGATATTAAGCCAAAATAAATCCAAGAGGAATTAAAGATTGGAACGTTAAAGTAATTAAAGTCACCAAAATGGGAGAGTATTGTCATGTAGGGCAGTGTTTAAAGAATGCCAAAAGAGAATAAAATAACTAGTGTGATTTTGACAGACACAATAAGCAAAGTTTTAGAAAAGCATTTGTATAGTCTTATGACACAAGGTCAATATTATTAATAACCAAATAGTTATTAAGAAATAAATTCAAAGTGTGGACTCTCCAACGAGAAAGAAATCAGAGAACGCTGTGGCCAACACGTCTTGGAGAAAACCGACTTGAGATGAAGACTTGGAGGGGTCACACCTGCTGGTGTGATTAGAGTTCATTGTCATTTGCATTAACGAATGAACACGTTAGTGTCTGCTGCTGGGATTATTCCCTGCCTCTTTCCTTATGCAGATCTGATATCAATCTGCCAGGTTCTTTTCTCAACACAAGCGTCCCTTCTGGGGGGATCTTGCCAACAGACCAAAGCTTTTGCTTTTGTATCTTCCAGGAGGACCTGTCCCTGTGCAAGGGCTACTTTGTTTTCCACGATTGTCATCAGATGCTTGATGACACCAGAGGGTGTCATGTTCAAGGTGGAACACAGGAGCCCCTTGCTCAAATGTGGTTACTGTCGCTAAGGGGATTTGTGCAGCCTGCTTTGAGGGGAGACCGTTAGTCTGGATGGTGGAGGATCACATTCTAAATGACAACAGATTCTATTCAGGGTCGGCGTATTTGGTGGCTGAGTTAACACTCCACCGTGATCTGCGAGCTGGGGCTCCGTGGAGACAGTTGTCCGCCATGGCCGAGGAGATGAGAAGAGGAAGGATTCTCTTCTATCTCTTCCAGTCAAACAAAATCCTGGCATTCTCCTGGCAGGGAATAATTTGATCTGATCCTTCCTTTTGCATCCTTTCCTCCATTTTAAAGAGACACTTCCCAAGCTTGTGTTCACCTCCCTACCAGCTTTGGTCAACAACTGCTAAATGTCCCTGTATGGGTCCACTATGCCGGCCTCTGTGGGGACACAGGCTGCCAGGTCTTGGGCGTGTTCTGAAGCCCCCCAGAATATATATTCTGGCCTCAGTTGCTGCAGTGAAACGCGCGTGAGGGCTTCTAGCCTGAAGGAATATGGGCAATTTGTCTTATGTTTTTCAAGTTTTTTATGCAAACATCAATGTAGATTACATACTTAACGTATATATATTTCTTACATGTTGTCCCATGAGCTTGTATACAGAATAATATCTCAATTATTTTAAAAAATCTACTTTTTTCCTTTTTAACAATGTTATTATATATAGCTATACTGCAGTTTATTTTAGCAATCCCCTATGATAGATATTTTGGTTGTTTCTAATTTTCTGGATTGTAAACAGTGATTCGGTGAACATCTTAACACATACTCTTCTCCCCAGACACTTTTATTATTTTTGACATTCCGGAATTTACTCTGGCTTAAGGTCTGTAGATATAGTAAAGCTATTATAATCATGAAAATGTAGGCGATATTTTGTCCCTTTATTTTTCATTCCCTTGGGATATGTTTCTAGGTAAAGCCGTTACATCAGAAGATACGCATATTAACGAGCCTAGTGCTTTCCAGCAGGTTGTCCCAACTGATATTCTGATCGGGTGTACAGGAGTGACATTCTTTTTATATACTCTCACTGGCAATGCTTAGAGACGCCCTTGAATTTTTGTCGGATAGGAGAGAAGAAATTGCAGCTCCGGATTCTCCAGTTTGCATCCTTTGAATATTCAAAGTACTTTAGTTTTTCGTATGTTTACTGGCTCTTTATATTTCTTCTCGGAATCACCTGGATTCCAATTCCAGAGAAGTGGAGCGAAAATGTGTGCCAGTAAAACAGCTGGAGTGGACCACATGTTTGCCTGAGGCGGGCACGGCCCCTCGGGGCTCAGAGAGCCGCCCTCGCCAACTTTCAGCCCCCGCCAGTCGTCCCCTGCTTCCTATTCCTCTTCCTGCTTCCTTTCCTTTCCCTTCCTGGTTCTTCTCAGTCTCCAGCATACTCCAAATTGTATTTGCTGAGCCTATCGATCTTCTGTCTCCCCCACTAAAATGCCAGCTCCACGAGGATAGGATAGGTAATTCTGATTGCTTTTTGGGACGCCTGGCTGGCTCAGTCTGTTAGGCATCTACCTTCAGCTTGGGTCATGATCCCAGGGTCCTGGGATCGAGCCCTGTGCCTGCCTCCCTACTCAGCGGGAAGTCTGCTTCTTCCTCTGCTGCTCGCCCTGCTTGTGCTCTCTCTCTCTGATAAATAAATAAAATCTTAAACATTTTTTTAATGTTTTTTTATTATGTTAGTCGCCATACAGTACATCCCTGGTTTCTGATGCAAAGTTCGATGNGGATCTTGCCAACAGACCAAAGCTTTTGCTTTTGTATCTTCCAGGAGGACCTGTCCCTGTGCAAGGGCTACTTTGTTTTCCACGATTGTCATCAGATGCTTGATGACACCAGAGGGTGTCATGTTCAAGGTGGAACACAGGAGCCCCTTGCTCAAATGTGGTTACTGTCGCTAAGGGGATTTGTGCAGCCTGCTTTGAGGGGAGACCGTTAGTCTGGATGGTGGAGGATCACATTCTAAATGACAACAGATTCTATTCAGGGTCGGCGTATTTGGTGGCTGAGTTAACACTCCACCGTGATCTGCGAGCTGGGGCTCCGTGGAGACAGTTGTCCGCCATGGCCGAGGAGATGAGAAGAGGAAGGATTCTCTTCTATCTCTTCCAGTCAAACAAAATCCTGGCATTCTCCTGGCAGGGAATAATTTGATCTGATCCTTCCTTTTGCATCCTTTCCTCCATTTTAAAGAGACACTTCCCAAGCTTGTGTTCACCTCCCTACCAGCTTTGGTCAACAACTGCTAAATGTCCCTGTATGGGTCCACTATGCCGGCCTCTGTGGGGACACAGGCTGCCAGGTCTTGGGCGTGTTCTGAAGCCCCCCAGAATATATATTCTGGCCTCAGTTGCTGCAGTGAAACGCGCGTGAGGGCTTCTAGCCTGAAGGAATATGGGCAATTTGTCTTATGTTTTTCAAGTTTTTTATGCAAACATCAATGTAGATTACATACTTAACGTATATATATTTCTTACATGTTGTCCCATGAGCTTGTATACAGAATAATATCTCAATTATTTTAAAAAATCTACTTTTTTCCTTTTTAACAATGTTATTATATATAGCTATACTGCAGTTTATTTTAGCAATCCCCTATGATAGATATTTTGGTTGTTTCTAATTTTCTGGATTGTAAACAGTGATTCGGTGAACATCTTAACACATACTCTTCTCCCCAGACACTTTTATTATTTTTGACATTCCGGAATTTACTCTGGCTTAAGGTCTGTAGATATAGTAAAGCTATTATAATCATGAAAATGTAGGCGATATTTTGTCCCTTTATTTTTCATTCCCTTGGGATATGTTTCTAGGTAAAGCCGTTACATCAGAAGATACGCATATTAACGAGCCTAGTGCTTTCCAGCAGGTTGTCCCAACTGATATTCTGATCGGGTGTACAGGAGTGACATTCTTTTTATATACTCTCACTGGCAATGCTTAGAGACGCCCTTGAATTTTTGTCGGATAGGAGAGAAGAAATTGCAGCTCCGGATTCTCCAGTTTGCATCCTTTGAATATTCAAAGTACTTTAGTTTTTCGTATGTTTACTGGCTCTTTATATTTCTTCTCGGAATCACCTGGATTCCAATTCCAGAGAAGTGGAGCGAAAATGTGTGCCAGTAAAACAGCTGGAGTGGACCACATGTTTGCCTGAGGCGGGCACGGCCCCTCGGGGCTCAGAGAGCCGCCCTCGCCAACTTTCAGCCCCCGCCAGTCATCCCCTGCTTCCTATTCCTCTTCCTGCTTCCTTTCCTTTCCCTTCCTGGTTCTTCTCAGTCTCCAGCATACTCCAAATTGTATTTGCTGAGCCTATCGATCTTCTGTCTCCCCCACTAAAATGCCAGCTCCACGAGGATAGGATAGGTAATTCTGATTGCTTTTTGGGACGCCTGGCTGGCTCAGTCTGTTAGGCATCTACCTTCAGCTTGGGTCATGATCCCAGGGTCCTGGGATCGAGCCCTGTGCCTGCCTCCCTACTCAGCGGGAAGTCTGCTTCTTCCTCTGCTGCTCGCCCTGCTTGTGCTCTCTCTCTCTGATAAATAAATAAAATCTTAAACATTTTTTTAATGTTTTTTTATTATGTTAGTCGCCATACAGTACATCCCTGGTTTCTGATGCAAAGTTCGATGATTCATCAGTTGCGTATAACACCCAGTCCACCATGCAATACGTGCCTTCCTTACTGCCCATCACCAGTCCATCCCATTCCCCCACCCCCCTCCCCTCTGAAGCCCCCAGTTTGTTTCCCAGAGTCCATAGTCTCCCATGCTTCATTCCCCTTTCTGATTAGCCCCCTTTCTTTATCCCTTTCTTGCCCTACCGATCCTCTTAGTTCTTATGTCCCATAGATGAGAGAAATCATATGATAATTGTCTTTCTTTGCTTGACTTACTTCACTTAGCATTATCTCCTCCAGTGCTGTCCATGTTGCAGCAAATGTTGAGAACTCGTTCTTTCTGATAGCTGAGTAATATTCCATTGTATATATGGACCACAACGTCTTAATCCAGTCTTCTGTTGAAGGGCATCTCGGTTCCTTCAACGATTTGGCTATTGTGGACAATGCTGCTATGAACATTGGGGTGCATATGGCCCTTCTCTTCGCTACGTCTGTATCTTTGGGGTAAATACCCAGTATTGCAATGGCTGGGTCATAGGGTAGCTCAATTTTTAACTTTTTAAGGGACCTCCACACTGTTTTCCAGAGTGGCTGTACCAACTTGCATTCCCACCAACAATGTAGGAGGGATCCCCTTTCTCCACATCCTCTCCAACAATTGTTGTTTCTTGCCTTGTCTATCTTTGCCATTCTAACTGGCGTAAGGTGGTATCTCAGTGTGGTTTTGATTTGAANAATTTTTGCAATTCTAACTGGCGTAAGGTGGTATCTCAGTGTGGTTTTGATTTGAATTTCCCTGATGTCTAGTGATTTTGAACATTTTTTCATGTGTCTGTTAGCCATTTGTATGTCTTCATTGGAAAAGTGTCTGTTCATATCTTCTGCCCATTTTATGATTTGTTTATTTGTTTCTCGTGTATTGAGTTTGAGAAGTTCTTTGTAGATCTTGGATACCAGTCCTTTATCTGTGGTGTCCTTTGCAAATATATTCTCCCATTCCGTGGGCTGTCTCTTAGTTTTTTTGACTGTTTCCTTGGCTGTGCAGAAGCTCTNCATATATTCTCCCATTCCATGGGCTGGCTCTTAGTTTTTTTGATTGTTTCCTTGGCTATGCAGAAGCTTTTTATCTTGATGTAGTCCCACATGTTCATTTTATCTTTTGTTTCTCTTGCCTTTGGAGATGTGTCGTGAAAAAGGTTGCTCTGGCCGATGTCATAGAAGTTGTTGCCTATGTTCTCCTCTAGAATTTTGATGGATTCCTGTCTCACATTGAGGTCTTTCATCCATTTGGAGTTTATTTTTGTGTATGGTGTGAGAGAGTGGTCAAGTTTCATTCTTTTGCATGTAGCTGTCCAATTTTCCCAGCACCATTTATTGAAGAGACTGTCTTTTTTCCACCGGATGTTTTTTCCTGCTTTATCAAAGATTAGTTGCCCAAAGAGCCGAGGGTCCATTTCTGGGTTCTCTATTCTGTTCCATTGGTCGATGTGTCTGTTTTTGTGCCAGTACCATGCTGTCTTTGTGATCACAGCTTTGTAGTACAGCTCGAAATCCGGCATTGTGATGCCCCCAGCTTTGTTTTTCCTTTTCAACAGTTCCTTGGAGATTCGGGGCCTTTTCTGGTTCCATACAAATTTAAGGACTATTTGTTCCAGTTCTTTGAAAAATGTCCTCGGTATTTTGATCGGGATAGCATTGAAAGTGTAGATTGTTCTGTGTAGCATGGACATTTTAACTATGTTAATTCTTCCGATCCATGGGCATGGAATATTTTTCCATCTTTTTATGTCTTCCTCAATATCTTTCAAAAGTGATCTATAGTTTCTAGGATATAGGTCCTTTACGTCTCTGGTTAAGTTAATTCCAAGGTAACGTATGGTTTTTGGTGCTATTGTAAATGGGATGGATTCCCTAATTTCTCTTTCATCAGTCTCATTATTAGTGTAGAGAAATGCAACTGACTTCTGAGCATTTATTTTATATCCTGCCACATTACTGAATTGCTCTATAACTTCTAATAGTTTGGGAGTGGATTCTTTTGGGTTTTCCATATAGAGTATCATGTCATCTGCAAAGAGAGACAGTTTGACTTCTTCTTTGCCGATTTGGATACCTTTGATCCCTTTTTGTCTTCTGATTGCTGTTGCAAGGACTTCTAGTACTATGTTGAATAATAGTGGCGANCAGTACAATGTTGAATAATAGTGGTGAGAGTGGGCATCCTTGTCGTGTTCCTGATCTTAAGGGAAAGGCTTTTTCTCTCCTGCTGTGCCTTTGAATTCAGTACAGAATAGATGCTCAATTAATATCTACTGAATAAGTGATCTGAGATCTCTATATTTACATTAATCTTAAGAATTACCTTATTGAATCATCACAGCAGTTCTTTGAGGTGGTACTCTCCCCCCCCCCCCCCCCCCCCCCCCCCCCCCCCCCANTAAGAAAGTTTGTGGAAGGAATTTGACCACAGCCAGAACAGTGAAGCATCAGAGTGTCGGGATTAGCACTCGAGTCTCTCCCAAGTCCGGGATGCTCTTACTCACTCTTCCAGGAGTCGCAAGCTAGAGGGCCAAGAGCCAATTTTAGGATCAGTAAGCAGACCCTTTCATAGAGAAATGTTTCCGCTCCATCTTCAGAGTGATCAGATGGTGTTGAGAGACACAGTGAAGTTAATACAATGCAGATTATTTCCAGGCTAAACATAGTACCATGGTCACATCTACCAGGGCTCTTAAAATTAGCATTTCTAAAGAAAACAGCTTAATTTATGTTATGGTAAGAGAGTTATTTGCAGGAAGGATTAGCGGAAAGGAAGGTGAACAGTATGAGAATAGCATCTGTGGAGCAAGTGCCATGTACCAGCTGCTTTATATTTATTCTATCGTCCAGTCCTAGAAAGCACGCGGAACCCGGGGCTCACCTTTATCCACGGTATTGGAAATCCTGGCTCCTGGCTCCTCTTCCCCACTGCACTGGGAATTTCATGAAGGCAGGCATTGTATCTCATTCTTTGTCAAACGGATCTCCGGAATCTAGCATGGCCTCCAGCACTCAAGCAATGTTTTAAAAAATTCATTTGGGAATGACTTACTGTGTAGTGTCCAATTTGGAAAATGGAGTTCAAGGTTAAAAACCTTGAGGGTTTTTAAAATATAGAGAAATGAGACAGTCACATACATGACAGAATTGGACAATAACAGAAGATAGTTTGCTGTCCAGTGCTTGATGTTGCAGTATACAATGTCTGAGGAGCAAAGACTTCAAAGAACGGAAAGATCATTGTGGGTTGAGACGAGTCATGAGAAGATTCATTTCCTTATCCATGTGCTCAATGTATTATAAATGTATTGTAAACTCTCTTGGGCATAAACATTAAACAGCATAATCCTTGACCTCAAGGCATGTACATTCTAACAAAAAATCAGATATAGGAAGGTCTGAGGCTAGAACAGTCTCCCAATTTCTAATCCAGTATAATTTTAATAAAAACATAGGGCACCATTTTCACTCTACAAAAATCAATACTGATTATTTGGGGTTTTTTAGAAATAATTTTTAGGGGTCCCTGGGTGGTGCAGTCGGTTAAGTGTCTGCCTCTTGATTTCGGCTCAGGTCCTGATCTCAGAGTAGTGGGATCGAGCTCCATGTGGGGCTCCACACTCAGTGGAGTCTGCTTCTCTCTCCCTCTGCCCTTCCCCTCACTCTCTCTCTCTCTCTCAAATAAAGAAATAAGTCTTTAAAAAATAATTTTTAACTTCACTCACATCAACTCCAGCAAAATTGAATATGCTTAAATTTTCCAAGTGTTTGAATTTCACACATCATACAAATGGCAGCTCAATTCCCTAGCTCAGAGCTAAGATGTTAGTACCCAGAGTTCAAACATATGGTCACCATCATCATCATCGATGATGTCATCAAAACTTCTGCTGAGCCTTTAATGTGGGCCAGGCTCTGTGCTGACTTCTCGTTGGCTAACGGGTGTTGGGCACACACCACCAGCATGCTGGGGTGCAAATAGAAACTAAAGTTTATGGAGAGGGGGTGACTTGTAAGCCAAGAGGAGTCAGAGCTCATACCATCTCCTCACCCCTTAACCTACAGTATGGACCAGGCATAAATGGACTCTGGTCAGTGTTCAAGGAGCAAAGGAACCTCGCCTGAACGTGATCCCCATTTTAACACGAGTTCTGGGATCCAGCAGATCTGTGCGACTGTGTGACAAGTAGAAGCTTCCTGGATTGGGGGAATGGCCTTTGTTAGAAAGGGGAGCCTTCAGAGGTGAATGACTAAATCAGCTCTTCTTCTGCTGTACTCACTTGACCCCCAGAGACAGCCCTCTCTGCCTAAGCACCCAAATAAGCCTCTAGGATGTCCGGATTTGCTGTCACCTCCGTGCATTAGAGATATTATTTCATTGAATCCTCCCCAGCCTTATGAGACATTCTCTCTTACTATGTCTATGTTACAGATGAGCAAATGGAGACATACAGTAATTAAACTAGTTCACGGTCCTGAACCAGTATGGAGAGTTCGGGGACTTGAGTCTAGCGTTCACGTTCTTTCCTTTGACCTCTGTGATACATATTTCCTCTTAAAACACTGGCATGTAGATTCTTTTTTTGTTGTTGTTTTTTTGTTTTTTTTTTTTTTTAAGATTTTATTTATTTATTCGACAGAGATAGAGAGAGCCAGCGAGAGAGGGAACACAAGCAGGGGGAGTGGGAGAGGAAGAAGCAGGCTCACAGCGGAGGAGCCTGATGTGGGGCTCGATCCCATAATGCCGGGATCACGCCCTGAGCCGAAGGCAGACGCTTAACTGCTGTGCCACCCAGATGCCCCTGGCATGTAGATTCTATCTAATGGATTATTTCTACATGCGTATATGCTTGTAATTTTTGTCCCGGGCTGCAGACGTGTGGTGCCTAGGCTTTGCGTTGAGCACGCGCACACGGTTCAATCACACCTCTAACGGGTATGAAAACTAAAGTTAACCAAAGCCTGATCTGTCTCCGCCCTCTGGTTCGAAGAGCTGAGCCTTTAAAGAAGAAGCCGGAAAGAATCCTTCAAGGCTCCAACAAGCCAGCAGCTCAGCACATTGCACAAGGAAAGCATTTTCAGTGCCCGACTCCAAGTAGGCATTCAATAAATACTTGCTGACGGCGTGGAATTAAGCAGATTTTCATGATTGACACAACATGGGAACTAATTGCAAAGCCTATTTGAGGAACGACTTGATGAAGCAGAGCCAATTTGAACGGGCCGCTGTGGCAGCAGCATCACGGTCTCAGAACATCTTGGTTTCGGGGCTGAAAGGCAGCGGAGGAGAACGTTGTTAAGTGTGGACAACATGCAGGAAAAGGCCAAATAGAATTCCTTTGACTTAATAATTTTTGAAACCGTTCATGCAGTTGGGACATTAAACGCTGTGGAAATTGTTTTGGAGTCCTTGCGAGAGACTTGGTGCACTTTCTCTCCACTTCAGCCTGCGTGCATGGGTAATGCAACGGCCACATGCAGCACACCCATCGTGACTGCATCTCCTGGATCTCTTACTTCAGTGTGAAAATCAGATTGAAGATTATTTTCTTGGCAATGGTATTGTTGCAAGACGAAATCAAATAGTTAAGCTTCGGGGGCGCGGGGAGCCATGGCACCACGGGAAGGGGTTTAACAAATGGTAATGCTGAGCACATGTCCCTGGGAAGGGACTGTCCTCTTTTCGATTTTGAATGGAAATGCAGCCCTCTGAGATTCTTCTTGTGTTTGGGAAGTCAGATTGTCTTATTAAATTGTGCAGAAATTGACAGCTTCCAAACAAATCGAGAGCGTAATCCTCGGAGAGTGCACAATAATCTGGCAATATAGAAATTACAAATTACAGTATTTTCCCTGTGAGTAAATGAAATATGCAAAAAAACAACTGTCTAATACAATAGAGTGTGTGTAATCCCTCGGCAGCTACCGTTAGCAAGCTGTTTTATCACAGTTGCGTACTTCTCGGTTAATAATGAATGCACAAAATTAGGTTTAAAGCGAATTATAAAATTTTTTAAAGTTCAGTTTTTACATAAAGCGCCATCAGGAAGAAATATCAAAACGCTCTGGCAACCAGCGGCATCAATCTTTTTAAACGTCTGTGCACTTTACTGAACACTGCTTTTTTACCGTAATGCTAACTCTTCTTTACGTCAGGGAGTTTTTCTCGTCTGTCTTCAGCCTATTACGGTGAATAGTCATCTTGGTCCTAAAGACATCGGAAAATTTAGCTCCACCAGAAGTATTGTTTACAGTCTTGATGTTATCTTTGCAAGACTGTGTCTCCTTGTGCTTATCTGTGTAATATGACATGGAAATCCAATGCCGGTAACAATGATAATATTAATTCATGTTATTCGACAACACTTTGGTGAGTGCTCTCTACTTCCAAGAGCGGGGGCTTGGTGTTAGGAGGGATGTCGTGAGCCCAGCCCACGGATCTGCCCCTCAGGGGTTTACACCTGTTTAAAGAGCACTTGGGATCAGAGTTTTTAACATTCATCTGGTTCTCGTTCTTAAAACAACATTCACTGCAAGATCAATGTCTTCAGTCAACTCCTGATTATTCAGAAAGCTTACTCCTCTTCCCATCTCCCAAGACCTTGCCTTTTTAATTTCACTGTCCATCAGCTTCTCTCATATAGTGAAAGGATACAAAGAAGAGAAAACTCACACCAAGAAGGATGTGAGAAATCTGACCAAAGATCTGTAGGGAAATGTCTGAATCTTGTGGCTGTTGATGATTTCCTTTCTAGGTTGTTCTTTCCTGAGTAACAGGAAATTGCCATGCTCAGGGCATGCGTGCACATCTCAGCTGACCAGGTATTTGGTGTGTGCAAGCTTTCTCTGTTTCTTTTTGTCTTGCAACTGTCAATTCCATCTTATTACTGTTTCCTATAAAGCTCAGTGTAAGTCTTCATCTCTCTCCATATGAAGTTAGAACCTTTTGCTTTTCAGCTACCTGTTTTCTAGTGAAAATGAATCACATTGTATTTACAGAGATGGAAAGTCAGCCTCAGTGAAGTTTCTGAAGGGTAGGGACGGGCTTGATGCCAAGACCAGAATAGTGTCCCAGAGGCCATGCTTAAAGGGCCAGGGTGAAGCAAGGGACCCTGTCCTTGTGGGCAAACAAGTCTTTAATTCCCTGCGTGGGGGTGGGGAGGGGAGGATAAATGTGCCTTAGGGAAGCTAGATCCTCAAACATTTCCTCCAAGAGTAGTTATAAGCAACAGTCACAAAGCCACCAGAATCAGGGACATCCCAGATGTTAAATCAACACTTGACTTATAACCAAGGAGACGCCGTGCATCTTCTGGTTAATGCAGAGCCGGTTACCAGCAAAGACTGATGGAGGAGGAGGAAGATGGAGTTTTATAGGAACTTAGCACGCTTAGGGCAGGTTCCATCAGGACATTCCATAGATGTCTTCTCTACTCAATCTTTGTAATGCTTAAAATGTTTGAAAACAGGAAACTGCCTTCGAATGGATGCAAGATGTATGAAAGTGAGTGTTCAGGTAATTGGAGGAAGGGGAGTCTTCGGTAAAATTTTGGCTGTTCAGAATTCATCTTATGCAAACGGATAGAAGGAGTAAATTGGAATGTCGTAAAGCATGCAGTTCTGAAATATGCTAGAGAATGCAATTCAAGAAATCACTTACCAGGGACTCATTGTTTAATTTCAACACAGTAAACATCTATGGCATGACGTCCTCGCATGGTACGCTGTGTGAAAAATGAAAGATACTGAATCTCAAAGACCCATATGTTCCAATGACAAAGTTGGAGGATAAGCAGAACAATTGACCCAGGCCAGGAGAGCTGAATGTGGCCCACTGTGGGGCATATGGGAGGCTGCTGGGCCAGGAAGGTCATCTGGAGGAGATAGACCCCGGGCGGGAGGTTGGAATGGGAAGGACGGGTGGCTCCCGGATTCGGGCCGCCCACAGGCCTAGCGAAGGATGGTGCGTGCACTCGCAGAGTGACACTACCGGCTAGGCACATGCATGACATCCTCCCACGGGTGCGTGGAGCCGCACAGGGATGCAGTTGGGCTGACGGTGGGAACTGCTTGATCACAAACAAAATAGTTTCTGTGTCACATTAGGATGGTTTTCCGCTCCCAGCTACGTTCACCTGTCCTGGCCACCGTGGAGGGGAACGTGATCGGAATCTCCTTGTCTCCTCCTGAGACAAGCCTCCGACTCAGCACTGGACAGTGTCTGTGGTTTCTCTTGGCTGTCAAATTGTCACTGTTTCCAGTTTTCTCCAGTTCAAACCGCTTACAGCCAAGCATCCAGCATCATTCCAATGACATCTCTTTAGTTCATGTACCCTTGTGCATAACCTTGTTTGTTGACTGGGTTTCCTACTAACCTATAAACTCCCGCAGGCCACAAACCACGTCGGTACTCTCCGGTGTGTGTGTCTGACCAGGTGTCAGAGCCGCGTGTTACCAAGTTGGTGCACCTGCCCCCTTGCCCCGTCTGTCAATGCTCACGCTCTTTTGAAGCATCACAGAAGAGATAGCAAGTCTCCAGCCTCCCATGACTTCATTAGCCAACTCATACCCACAGTACCACCCCCGCATTGCTCAGCAAGAACACGGCTCTGACATCTTCGTTCCTCGAGTTCAAAGTCTTTGATATAGTTTAAATGGAGGGACCCAGTCCCTCTGATTTAATTACCCTGCCATTTTAACTGAATGCTCTTTGACTTAATTTTATCTCAATGAGTATAAAGTGTCGAGAGCCTCTGCCATAAACATGGAACTGCCTCTGACAGCTTCTGGGAAGGAGCCCCATAGGGGGAGAACATGGGGATTTACAGCCCTCGAACAGCACTGCAGAACAGTTTGGCACCAGAAGGTTCTAGGGCTTAATTACTGCCTTTAAAATTTAAGCCAGAGTCAGGCACTGAGCAGTACCTAGCAGAGGAGGGGAAGAAAGGGCATAACTGCATAGCAAACAAAAGGCTTGTGAGATGATGTTGGTGTTATTCTTTCTTATGTGTTCTGGGAAGACACAATTTAAATAATCCATCACTCACTCAATGGCCTGTATTATTCACACGGAGAGACCTGGGCCCTTTGAATCCAACTGAAGTATGCAATCCAGAAGGTATTACAAGACTTCTACTTATCCCTAAAAAACAATCTGAAATCTTGTATTCTTTTCAGACATTGCCTCGCCAAGATCTAAAAACTCCAGTAGTATCAGAAAAATGTTCACATATTTTAATTCTGCAGACCACCCATTCCTTGCTCTCCTCCCCCCATTTAAAATATAGCGTATTTTGCTATAGCTGACTTGCTAGCTGTTTTTAGAAATAACAATTTAGTGTTTGGCTATTATAGATTATGCTGCTATAAATAATGGAAGCAGCCTGAGCGTCCATCAGCTGATGAATGGAGAAAGAAGATGTGGCGTATACACACTGAAATATTATTCTGCCGTAAGAAAGAATGAAATCTTGCCACTTGCAATGACATGGATGGAGCTCGAGAGTATTATGCTACACGAAATAAGTCAGAGAAAGACAAATGCCATCTGATTTCACTCATATGTGGAATTTAAGAAACAAAACGAATGAGCAAAAGGGTAAAAAAAGAGAGAGAGAGAGAGGCAAACCAAGAAACAGACTCTTAACTCTAGAGAACAAACTGCAGGTTACCAGAGGGGCGGGGGTGGGGGACGGGGACACAGGTGATGGGGATGAAGAGGACACTTGTGATGAGCACAAGGTCATGTATGGAAGGGTTGAGTCATTACCCTGTGCACCTGCAACGTATACTATGCTGTATGTTAACGAACTGGAGTTTAAATAAAAACTTAAATAAAAAGAAGTAACAATTTAAAAGATAAAGCTTTTCTCCCTTTCCCTTTTTCTTCAAAACGGGAAGCCACTTTTCACTAAGAGGAGTTGGCAAATACCCCCCAGAGTTCTTCACTGAATGGGGAAGGGATGACTCTCCTCTTCCCTCCTGTGCTCAGCAGGTTGTGCTCTTGGGATGGAGCAGCTTTGAGCCTGAGAGCAGGATTCAGAAAACCAGCCGCAGATTGCCCGCCTTCCTTAGGAGAGGCGTAAAACCGATGTCGACGGGAGCTGAATTTCAAAGAGGTCTAGACGTTCTGAAATGTACTTTCAGCAACCAGACTCAACCTATGGAGTCAGCGGTGGGATTTGGGAGCTAGTCCAGTGGAAAGAGGAACTACAGAGGAGGAAGGGGGCCATTCGCCCCTTTTTTACCTGCCTCACCTGGATTCCTGGGAATGTCTGCCCTTGTTTCGCCCTGAGAGCTGATCGTAATGCCCCAGGGTGCAGGGCACCCTCCGTATCCTTGTGCATGGTGTTGCCACTGCCCTCGTCTGCCTGGCTGTTGGATACCAGCTCAGACATCACCCTCGGGGCCGAGACTTTACTGACCTCCCCAGCTGGCCTCAGACCCCCTCCCACCCTTGCTTCTTCCCTATCTCAGCATCTCCCACCTCCCCTGGAGCTCTATTCCGCCCCCTCCCCACGGAGAGTGAATTCTAGAGATCGTGACAGGTGCCATGGCTTCACAACCTAGCACGCAGAGGTCTCAGTGAATATATCCTGGCACATAGATATCCCAGTCACAGGAGCTCTTTTATTATTGACCTAATTTCACACTTTCTGCGTGTATGACATCAGCTTTTGGGTGTTACACGGATACACCTGTCAGAAAACACGCAAGTCACTTTCAAGTATGTGACTTGCGGGGAGATAGCCGGTGACCTGAAACATCCCATCTTCCCAGCAGATAGAAATAAGAACTTGGGTGTTCTTATCCACCCCCCCCCAGTTATTGTAACGTGACATGAAATGGATCCTAGTGAAATAATAATGCAGTCGGGAAAGTCACTGCTAAGAAGGACCGTCACTGAGAGGAGCTCTGAAAGAGGAGAAGTGTCTCTAAGGGAAGGGACCACACTGTGTGACAAGCCGCCTCGGCAGATTTTGTGTGAGTCACATGGCCCTTGGGGGCTGGTTGTCCGTTATCCCACCGAGTTCCCTGATCCCTGCCGCCCGCTGTCAATGACGTGCTCCAGGATTCATGTCAAACGTGCCAGGAGCCAGAAATTGTTCTGCGAGATTGTGAAGAATAAACTCCTGAGTATGAGAAGCAGGAATGATATTTGCTTTCTATACTGTGTGTGTGTGTGTGTCCGACAAAAAAGTTTTTCTAAAGCCTTGGTATCGTTAGTTGTTTTTTTTTTTTAGGTATTCACTTTGTGACAGAAAGACCCAGGGAAGTCACTTGGATCACTAAGTGTATGTTTCTAGCCTATCGGGAGCACAGTAGCGAGGGGAGCAGGCACGGTGCCGTCGGATTGGGCCCCTGCTTGGTACCATCCGTACCGGCTGACCTTGGGAATGACTGGTCATCTCCAGAATGAGGAGTTTCAGCGACGTGATCTCCTTCCAGCTCTAAGATCCTTCAGGACCATGTCTCTTCGTAATAGTGTTTGCAACACCCTTATAGGGCATTTGGGTTTCACCCTCTAAGCGTTACAAAAGCATAGGTGATTAACAAACAGGACATTACTGCCTTTTCAGTGTAGATTTTAGGAAGTGAGATTTGTGCCCTAGATGCATTTACATGTAATCCGACAGATGAGGAATCCGGAAGGAGACTAGATGTGGGATAAGGTGTGCCAAACGCTCGCTGTGCTGCGTCCTTTGTGGCTTTCAAGACACACATGGTTTAGTGCACTGAGTCATCTTGACCCTGAGAAGCGTCTTTGCTGGGGGATTTTCGGGAAGTGCCCTCTCTAGGGTACTGGAACCACTGCTTTTCCCCCTTTACTTCCAAAACCAAAAAACTATCGAGATGCAAATGGTTCCTCTTTTCTCAGGGCAATCAGAAAGTGAATGGCGGAAAGCACCCTGGGATTTTGTTCTTTCATGTGTTTGAACATATTTGTGGCCACAGCTTGGGAATCACTGACTGAGTGGGCACCATCAGTAGGAGGCCCAGAGGCTGATTTGTCAGTATCAAAGGGACGACTGGTGAAAAGGAACTGCAACACTCAGCACACCTACGTTTCATAGACAAGCAGGCAGATTAAAAAGGACTTGTGTTTTACTGTAAGGTGAGTTAATGGGGGTGGCGGGGGGAGGACCAGGATCTCTGACTCTCTGACTATCTAATCCTATCCTCAGCCCTAAACCATAAAACCCCTCGTCGGACCTGGGCTCGCCGCTCCGTGAGTGCGCATGCTGTGCTGAAAAGCTCTGCACTGCACGTCCCAGGCTTTATTGAGGGGAATTTCAGTTTAGTGGGAAAATTGAGTGATTGGAAATAGGTTTTTACAAACCTTAATTGTTCTAGAGTAAACAGAGATAATCGGTCTTAAAAGCTCTTTTTGCAAGCCCTGAGTTCAATTACAGTGTTGCTATAATTCCAGAACCCTCTCATCTGCACCTACAAAGTATTCTCTGCGCACCTTTAACTTTAACAGCTATTCATTAGTCTAAGAGACCTTTGCTTTTTATACGAATCCCGTGTGGTAGGGATAGAAAAAGGTATTCATTCTACACAGCTGCTGCTTTATTGGAGCACTTCGAGTCTTTTAAATTACACTCTGACCTTTTGAAAATGGGACAGAAATTTCAAAAGTTTATTGGGTATCCTCTGAAAAGCTGTTACCCTGTTTTTGCTTCTTGATTTATAAAGGGGTTCTTATTGTAATATGAAGATACTCACACTTTGAAAGGAGATTAGCTATCAGTAAACACTGCACACATGATACCTTCAAGGGGAAGGATAATACAGCCATCTGGGATGGCATCACGCCAGGCAAGGGAAGCCTGCAAAAGGGACCCAGAGTTTTTATTCTGTAGGACACTACAAGACAAGCCAGGGTGAGACCCCTTCTACACGGAACACCCTTGGCTATCATTTTAAGCACAGGATGGTGATCCGTGGATTATAGAGAGGTCTCAGGGTGTGTAGGGTACAGACGTGATGCCCCTAGGAAGGGTGCGATCTATGTTGACCAGGGTCCTCAGGGTCTGGGAGGACTTTCATTGGCATCGAAGGCTGGGTAAGGAAGGAGCGGGACATGGGAGAGGTTAACAGGTCACGCTGGGTTCACTAGGGACCAATAGCCCTCAGAGCGTTCACTTCTAAAAGACATCTTTACATGCCACTTCTTAAGCTCCTTAACTTAGATGCACATCTGGGATTTCAGAGTCGGGCAGCGGCTGCCCACGGGGCTCAAGCTGCTGGCTGCGCAGGGAGATGAAGAGGAAGGGTCTCCCGAGGCTGCGGACAAGTACAGAGGGGCCGCCTAAGAAAGTCATTAGCATATGGGACAAATATTTTTAATGCCGTTATACCAAAAAGATATGAAATAAATTAATCTTTGGATACGATGTAATACAAGTTTACTTCTGATGTACTGGTCAGATGGTCATGATGCGCGAAGTGCTCTGAATTACCAGCAGGAGTTTGCCCGGCACAATCCCATCCTGACTTGCTTTTTGCAAATTGGAGTATAATCAGCTGATTCGTGCCTGGACAAGTGGTTTTAATGGATTTCATCTTTTTAAACAGTAGCACATTTAGCATACTTTTTGAGAAGATAAGGAGTGTCCATGAATATCTCTTCTACCACCCAGGGGTTTGGTACTTATTTGGGGCAAAGTGTTAAAACAGGTGTGAACAGGAAGATGATATTGCCCTTTTTTTTTTTCCTTTTGCAGAAAGACAAGAGCTTCAAATTGTTGACCTTTCCTTTGATGAAAAGTGGCTGTCAGAGCATGCCACCTAGCAGTAATAAATGCACTTAATCTGTCCTTTTGTGGTAAATGTAACTTAGCAGTGGGGGAAAAATGGCTTTTTGAAAGAATCTTATGCTATGGAGAGAGCATTTTGAAAATGGATCTTGGGAAGTGTTTCTATCATTATGTGACTTTTTTGAGGAAAGTAGTTTAAATGAATCACTTATAGAGACTTTCATATTTCATACTTTAAAAAACTTGGGAACAATTTTCTAGCCAGCTCCAAGATTTTAAACAACAGAGTTTCAGGGCACTTTGAACCCATATGTTAAAAATATAAAAATGCAGCACCTTCTGATTATTAAATGGAAACATCTGGAAAGAGAGGAGTTTATTAGCTGAATTTCAACCAACATTTGGATGGTTGATGGGAGGGACCGAAAACCAAAGATTCTGGACAGAACCAGTGACTTTCTCCACCTGGATTACGACGGTCGTGAAAACCACATTGAGGAATGGGCTTAATTCGGATGCAGACCTGTAAATTGCTACATCATGAAATGTTTAACCAAAATCTTTAAAAATAATGGCATCGATTCAATTATATTTTGCTTCCAAAGATACTAGTAATAATTGCTCTTAGTAGGAGCATAATTTTTTTGCCTTCAACAAATAACCCATTACTAAAAATATTAGTTCAACTCTTTCAAATTTCTCTTTTTTTAAGATTTTATTTATTATTTTAGAGAGAGAGAGACAGTGTGGGAGAGAGAGAGAGCAAGCATGAGCAGGGGGGAAGGGGAGAGGGAGAGGGAGACAAGCAGACTCCTCCCTGAGCAGGGAGCCCAACGTGGAGCTCCATATCAGGACCCTGGGATTGTGACCTGAGCCGAAGGCAGACACTTAACCGACTGAGCCACCCAAGGGTCCCTTAAATTTCTATCTGTATGTGTTTTGTAACATGGATATTTACATGTCAGTGCATGTATTTACATGGGACAACATGCATGTACTGTACACTTGAGCATAGCACTGCGTGTATATATATATATTTTATAAGTAAGTTGTGTATGTGTGTGTAGGTATGATTTTAAAGTAAAATATATGTATTACTTAGAGAGCACTTGCTCAAAACCATTTTTTTCCCTAAGTTTAGAGACTGTGGATACAGAGAAAATAATATTGATGCCAGAGTCAGGAGCCCCGGGACCTAGTCGAGGTTCTGTGTTGAGACATGTTCCTTGTTCAGGTCAGAGCTGCAGGAAGGGAGAGATTGGGGAAACGTGGATCTGTATGTCCATTGCCTGGCATATGGCAGAAAAGACCCATAGTAACCCAGGGTGGCCATTAGTGGGCAACTAGACTCTGCCTGGCCCATTGTTTAATTATCTGGGTGAGGGCATGGGGGGAATAGGGAGATGAGTGATGGGGAACCCCCTGCTGATCCCCACCTGGGAGCTCCTTGGGGATCTTGTATTAGTTTTCACGATAACTTCTGATGATTAATTTCTTATAACAACATTCCCTCCAAGGGTCACTGAGTGTATCACAGAGGAGGGCTACGAAATCTGTATACAAACTTACTATCCATGTCAGGAACATTCCAGAAGGACCAGAAGGACAAAGAGTGGGACCCCAAAAGTTCTGCCAGGCTTTAGAGCCTATCAGAAGCTGGGATAAGAGGGATAGGTGTGTTAGTGATTGGGAAGAGGTGAGGTTAAAGGTTAAGATTGGTCTAAATCAGTGATTCTGAACTTTTGGGGGGGTCTTTAGTCCTTCTGAGAATCTGATAAAATATATGGATCATGTGTCTAGAAAATGCTAGAAAATATATGAATGTGCACATGTGTTTACATAGGATTCCAGGAAATCATGCAGTCTCTGCAGTCTGCCCACTGATTCTTGAAGTTCTAGCTGTAATACTCTGTACATTTATAAATACCCAGAGCAGGAAATTCCTTTCATAAGGTTTCACTATTCACACCTTCATCCCAGCATTGCCCATTTATACCTGTTCTCCTTTTAATTTGGTTCGGTGGCATTGGTGATGAAATCAAATGTGTTGGAAATATGTCCTTGTTTCCTAACTTGGACCAGCAAATCCCACCCACACCTGGCCAAGAGTTCCTGAAAGTATATGGTGCTCCCATAAACATTGTCACTGCTTTATTTCTCCTTTCTGCAATGTTTAAACATGTTTTAAAGGATCTCTCGATGATGTAAGAATGCTTCCTCCTTGAAATCTCACAAAGCCTCCTTCGTGAGCTTTTCCATCGGTGACTTGGATGTAGCTGCCTGCCACCGACTTTGTGACTCTTGTATGTTGACCAGATGAGTGATCTGAGAGTGGAGGTTCTGACATGGTGATCCTATCTGTTACCTGACACAGATCTCATTTTACTTATTAGTCAGCAAAATTTGTTTTCCAGTTCCTCACCCTCTGACTGAAGTTTCAGGTGGGATGCACTTGATAGGAGTGAATGTCCATAGCCCTGAGGAAGTCTAATTTGAACCAGCTCTTAAAGCAAGTCATGGAAAAGTCATTCTAGTTCCAAATCCGAAGAAAGAAATAAACATGAAAAATCCATTTAGAGAAAGGTCTGCCAGTTTATTTGGAAACTTTAGATGGCTGTAGTCTGTCTGGGGTACTGTCAGCGAACAGCATAAAACCCCCCAAATTGCCCTGTCATCAGCCAGTGAAGCTGGGTGAAGACGTGATGCTTTGAGCAGGCAACAGGTCTTGATTGCAAACTTTATTAATTTTAAAGATATTATGTGTGTATGTGCATTTGTTTCTCTACTCATGGAGAGACTGGAGCTTGGAGCAGAGACTCTGAAAGGATAGTGCTTGTGTGTTTACAAACACGTGATGGAAGAGGAGCCTGCTGTGAGGTGGGATCGAGCGGAAAAAAATCTGACCCAGTGAATAAATACAAGTGTGTGTCAATGTCAAGTGGTACCATTTTGAGACCTATAAATGACAGAACAGGGGCGCCTGGGAGGCTCAGTCGGTTAAGCATCTGACTTGGTTTCAGCTGAGGTCGTGATCTCATGGGTCATGAGATCAAGCCCCGGGTTGGACTCCACACTCAGCAGAGTCTGCTTGAGATTCTCTCTCCCTTTCACTCTGCCCCTCCTGCTGTGCGCTCTCTCTCTCTCTCTCACTCAAGTACATAAATAAATCTTTAAAAAAGTGACAGAACAATTAATGTCCTGGAATAGCTGTTCTGAAAGATTAAGGAAAGTGATTACCTGACCTACCACCTGATATACCCGTGAAAGGGTCCCACTGTTGATATTTAGAAGAATGAAATTATCTTCCTGTATCACTTTCCAGTCTTTGTCAGATCGAATCATGGATCATAGTGGGGGTGTATTTGGAGGGAGGCACAATTTGAAGCCTAAATTTAAATTTACACTTCCCAGAATTTCTGATATGAAACTGGTAGCAGATATCTTTTTTTTTTTTTTTTTGGTATCTGTTTTCATGGAGCCAAATGCAGATCTAGAAAGAAGAGCAGGTGTGTGATTCAGTTACAAAAATTACCTCCTCACAGGGGCACTGTTTTATACAGTGTGATCCCACTGTGAAATGAAAGGATTGGAGTTCCATCGAAGTCGCCACCTCATTGAAAAAGATCTCTTAAATCCTCGCTTGTTTATAAAGCTATGTGAGGACTAGAGGCTTACCTCAACAATTTATTACCTCATGATGCCTGTGTTGAGAACGCATCAGTGCTACTCAATCAAACGTCTCCGTCACACATCATTGTAACAGCCCACTTTTAATAATAAACTTCTTACTTCTTACAAAGTTGGCTGACCTAGAAGGTGATACTTTTCTCCATCTAGGAAATTAAATATTGGTAAATGACTTCCTGCCCTGCTTAAAATCTTTCAATAGCTTCCTATATATGTAGGAAGAGATGAAGAGCCTCAGCTCCATTCCCTGCTGTGTTTCTTTTTCTTTGGCTCTACTGGCTTTATTGTCACTTCCCTGAAGGTACCACATTCCTGCCACAGGGACTTTGCACATACTATTCTGTCTGGAAAATTTACCCTCAGCTTTCTTTACGTACTTTGTCTCTATGCTTCCTTCAGATTTTAGTTCACAGGGCACTTTTCCAGATTGGTTTAGCAACTCGATTGGCTTAGCGATTTGGTTATTTGCACCAGGCTAAGTTATATAGGAGGAGGGCTTATGACTAGTACCTATATTTGCTTAATAGATATTTGTTGAAGGGTGCCTGGGTGGCTCAGTCGTTAAGCATCTGCCTTTGGCTCAGGGCCTGATCCCAGAGTCCTGGGATCGAGCCCTGCATCGGGGTTCCCTGCTCAGCGGGAAGCCCGCTTCTTCCTCTCCCCACTCCCCCTGCTTGTGTTCCCTCTCTCGCTGGCTGTCTCTCTCTCTGTCAAATAAATAAATAAATAAAATCTTTAAAAATAAATAAATACATAAATATTTGTTGAAAGAATAAATGAATGAATGAATCAGTGAATGAGTGACTTGACCAAGCACACATTTTCCTAAGGAAGCTGAGTAACACGTATTAAAGAGAAGATGTGATGTCAGTGATCCCATGAACATATAATTTAGAGCATACAGATATTGGAAACAACTTCCCTTATCAGAAACCACTGAGCTCCTGACCCTCAAATGCCTATTTATTATTCATAATCGTGGTTTAGGCGCACACCTCCTCCGTCATTATGTTTGGGGCTTTTGTTCCTCCTCATCCAAATCAGCCCCACTTCTTCCAAGGCCAATGTCATTTGTCCTTTTTGGGAGTCACTGAAGTCTTTGGGCCCCTCATTCTTCATGAAGAAGGCTCCTCGTGTCTTCAGATCTCCTCCCGCCCACCTCACCGAGACTACAGTGGTCGAGTGAGAAGAGCATAGTCTTGAGGCAAGAAGACCTAGGTTTGGATGCTGAGCTTTGTTACTTGGGCTCACAGTTCTCTCCTCTGTATTTGCTTTCTCCGTCTATAAAACAGAGCTTTAATAAATAGCTATTTATTAAATGCAGTGATGCCATATAACAACCCCCAAGCAAATACTTTTCTTCCTTTTGGGTCTGTGGGTTGGCTAGGGTCAGGGGACTCTGTGCTGGGCTTGGCCCAGGGCTGTATGTTGGGCCCAGACCTTTGCACGTGCCTCATGTTGGCACCTCGGTTGAGGGGCAGGAGATATCCGGCACCGTTTCCTCTTGATGGACAACAGAACTGTGGGAGAGTGGAGGAAGTACACACAGCTCCTTATGGCCTCAGCTTGGAAATGGCACAAAGTCACGACGAGTGCTAAATGGGGAGCATGTATAGGGATCAGCAAAGCCTCAAGAAGGAACGGCCGATACAACATAGGGGGAAATCCAAGGTCATCTAAAGGAAGCAGCGGCCAAGTTGAGACAGGAATGTCTAGCAGTGGGGCTTATAGCCTGTGCAGTCCCTCCTGTTACAATGGAGAGGTCTGGAAGGACTGAGCCCGGAGAGTTAAGGAAGAAAGAAGGAACCAGCAAAGGACTCAGAAGGAACAGCTGGTGAGGTAGGAGGAAAACCCAGGCAGTATGGTGTACGGAAACTAAGTGAAGAAAGCATGTCCTGGAAGTGGGAGTGAGTGACAGCTGCGTCGCATGCTCCTGACAAGCCACATAAGACGATGGACCAATGGATTCAGCAACATGGAGGTCACTGGTGACTTGACAGTTATGTTTGGTCAACTGAAATCTTAGCTCATGAAAGAAAGTAATTCGGAATGCGGTAAGTTAATTTTGAGCCCATTTTGCCTGATAATTAACAATAAACGCTGTTTATGGAATGGCACACAGTCAATTATGCCCACATTGCCTCAGTCAAAGCCAGTCTCGGAGCCAAGGCGAACCCCAAAAAGGAGGGAAATTCACACCTCCCAGACTAGAAGCTGTTACAGTCACATGGAAGAGGCCATATATGTGTGTGTGTGTGTGTGTGTGTGTGTGTGTGTGTGTGCGTATAATTTTATAACAGGGAGCGAGTGAGCCATAGAAAGCAATCTAATCTACCACAGAACTCTGCACAAATGTAGAGGATCAAATAGAAAGCCTGTGAATGGGTTAATAAAATATGTTTTATTGCTACTGGGAATAATGCTTACATTTATATTTCCTGTAATGAAGCACTGAAATACTGTTTAATCCCTTTATTTATTGATCTGTGTAATTCATTATATATTCTTGATGCTAATCCTTACCAGTTATTTATTTTACAAGTATTTTCTCGTAGTATGTAGTTTGTCTTTTTAACTTTGTTTGTGGTATCTTATCTCTCGTTTTCCCTTCGAATGTGTTATATCTTTGCTCTCCTGTACTTTAAGATTTTCCTTTTTGCCACTGGCTTTGATTAAATTGGTTATGATGTACCTTAATCCACTTTTCATCATTTTTTTTCTTTTTGCTTAGGATTCCTTGAGCTTCTTGGATTTGTGTATTCATAATTTTCATCAGATTTGGGGAAAAATTAACCATTTCTTCAAATATGTTTTTCCTATTCCCTCTTTCTCTCATCCCCTTTGGGAATTCCAATTACATGGATAGTATCTACTTGAAGTTGTCTCACAACTCACTGAAGCTCTTTTTATTTTATTTTTTTCTTATTTCTTTCTGTGTTTCACTTTGGGTAATTTCTATTACTATGTCTTCAAGTTCATTAATTTTTTCTTTTGGAATTTCTAGTCTGATATTAATTCCCACTTAGATTAGTTTTCATTTCAGATATTACAATTTTAATCTCCTGTGGTTTCATTTGAGTCTTTTTTTTTCTATCTAGCATGTCTCCAGTACATTTTTGAACAAATGGGATGCAATTATATAATTATTTTGATATCCTTGTCTTCTGATTCTAAATTTTCTGTCAGTTCTGGAGGTTTTCACTTATTTATTCCCACTTCATATGGGTTGTATTTTCCTCCTTTCTTACATGCCCGGCAATCTTTGTTTAGATGCCAGTCATTGTGGGTTTTACTGTGTTGGATGTTGGATATTTTTATATAAATAAATAAATAAGTAAATAAATAGTGTGTGTATATGTGTATATACACACACTATATGTGTATATATATATATATATATATATATATATATATATATATTTGAACTTTGTTCTGGGATACAATGAAGCTACTAGGAAACGGTTTAATCATCTTGTTTTTTAAGATTCATTTACTTTTAAGATTTATCAACTAGGATCAGAGAGCAGTGTTTAATCTGTGGCTAATTATTCTCCACTATTCTCCACTATTGAGATATGACTCTTGTAAGTGCTGTTCCCAATTATGAATTTTTCCAGTCTGGCCAGCAGGCACAGGCGTTGTTCTTAGCTCTGAGCACCAGATAGTATTCTTTCCTACATGGTTCTTTCTCTAGAAATTTCCTCACATGCATATTCTATTACTTTTCTAGTTTGGCGCAAGAAATTACCATAAACGTAGAAGCTTAAAACAGCACACATTTATTATCTCACAGGTTCTGTAGGTCAGGAGTCCAGATATAAACCAATGTGTCAACTGAATCTGTAATCCTCATCTGAGGATTGGGCTCTCTTTCAAGCACACTGGTTGTTGGTAAAATTCATTTCTTTGTGGCCGTAGGGCCAAGGTCCCTGATTTCTTGCTGGCTGTCCATTAGGGTCACTTGGAAGTTCTCTGGGCCACCTTTCTCTCCTGTCGGTTTACAGTACAGCTATTTACTTTCTTCTTTGAGGCCAGAAGGAGCACATTTCTTTGTCTCCCTCTTCTAACAGCTGGAGATGCTTCTCTGCTTTTAACAGGCTCATGTGAGTAGATCAGGCCCACCTACAAGATATTCTTCATATCTAAGAGTTGGCTGATTTGGAACTTTAATTCATCTGCAGAACCCCTCCATAGCAGTACCTTAATTAATGTTTGATTGAATATCCAGGAGATGGGAATCTTGCACGGGACATCTTTAGAATTTTGCCAGCCATATGTGTGCTGATTGGGACCTGCTGAATATTCAAGGCACCCATCTGTAGATCTCCAAAATTCTCAGTGTATATCTCTCTCTTCTCCAGTACCTTCTCTTTTTGGCTTATGATTCCTTGAGCTTCTCAGATTTGTGGGCATATACTTTCATCAAATTTTGAGCTCTAGCTGCATTGGTCTCCCTGGATTCTCAGCTCTATCTCTTCAACTCAGAGAGTCTGCTGACCATGGGTTGGAGGCTGTGTCATGGTCCAAAGCTGGAGCAATCATGAGGCTCACTTTGTTTCCTGTATTTGAGGAATTACTCTCCTTCACTGCCTGAAGGACAGTGGGTTGAGACTCTTGTTTCATATATTTTGACCTTTAAAAATGGTTTCAGGGGTGGGGGTGGAAAGAAAATTCCAATTACTCCATCTTTGCTGAAAATGGAGTCACAAGTTACTTTAAAAAGTATTTCAAAGGGGGCAGGAGGAAACTTCGTGAGAGATGTGTCTATGGCCTTGATGGTGTTGGTTTCATGGGTGTACATCATTAAAAGTGGATCTTTTCCCTCATTTTTGAATAATAGTTGAGCAAAATTTCTAAGTTGAAATTATTTTCTCTCAGGTCTTGGAAAGGCTTCTGGCTTCTATTTATGCACGTGAGAAATATGAATCAGGATAGTGGTGTAAGAAATAAAACCTAATGTTTCACTGATTGAATACAATAGAAGTTTAATTCTTGGTCTTAGTCCAACATAGATTCCTAGCTATTTGGTAGGTTTTTTGTTCCATACAGTAACTTAGGGACCTTGGTTTTTTCTACCTTTTGGTTCCAACTAAGAGTCAAAATCTGCATCCATGTCACAGAGGTGAAAGAGTGTTTAGAAAACCCGCAGCTACTCCTTAAAATTCTTTAGTATTTAATGGCTCTGCAATGATCCTATTTTTATTCTATCAGTGAGAAACAATCAGATGGACACATACACATCATCTTCACCAGCAACTCTAGTACAAAATTTTGTGCATGAGTTTTCGTGGAGAGCTAGTCATCTGGGCGATGCACTCTAATTTTAATGCTTTTGTTAGTAACTGCACTTTTTTCTTAGTAGATTTTAAGATGTTCTTTTCNGTGGAGAGCTAGTCATCTGGGCTATGCACTCTAATTTTAATGCCTTTGTTAGTAACTGCACTTTTTTCTTAGTAGATTTTAAGATGTTCTTTTCTTTTTATTTTTAAAAGATTTTATTTATTTATTTGACAGAGAGAGAGAGAGACAGCCAGAGAGAGAGGGAACACAAGCAGGGGAAGTGGGAGAGGAAGAANAGGAGCCTGATGTGGGGCTCGATCCCAGAACGCCAGGATCACGTCCTGAGCCGAAGGCAGACGCTTAACAACTGAGCCACCCAGGCGCCCCTAAGATGCTCTTTTCATCATTGATCTGCTTTTTTGCTACATTGTGTTCTTTGTAGTTAGAATATATTATTTACTTTTGTGCTCTTGTCTTACTTCCATTCTGGGAAAGGGGCAGTAATTACCTCTTTAAGCATTTCTTCTGTTCCATTCTGTTCTCCTGGAACACCTGTTTAATATATGTTGACACCTGTCAATTGATCTTCCTCATTTTTTAACTGAATTTTCCAAAGTTTTGTATTGTTTCGAATGATTTCTTTAGTTATTAGCTCCCAAGTTATAATTTTCTCTTTGTATCCGTGCTAGAATTTATCTCATACATTTCTTTTATAAACAATCGGTTGCATATTTTATTTACAGAATTTCTACTTTACTTTTTTCCATGGTTACTTAATTATATTTCACTTCTGCCTGTTTTTGTTTTGTTATTTTTGCTGTATTTAGAGGATAGTATTTCCTCCNTTTCTACTTTACTTTTTTCCATGGTTTCTTAATTATATTTCACTTCTGCCTGTTTTTGTTTTGTTATTTTTGCTGTATTTAGAGGATAGTATTTCCTCCCAGGCATGCTTACTTTACAATTCCACGGAATTAAATCCATTTGAAGAAAATTCAGGCTGTGATTGTCAATTTTTGTTGGATGTCATTCTTTAGTGTGGGATTTCTTCCTTTATTACAGAATTTGGGTTTGCATGCTCATTGTAAGAGGCTGTTTTTGCTTTGTTTTGATCTGTGTTTCCATTTGTTTCAGATTCTGACTGGCAATTACAGAGGTTTTCAGATTTGTGGCTTCCTCCGTATGTCTGCCATTGTCTCAGTTAGACACTGTATTTTGTGATGCTGTAAGGACGTTGNACTGGCAATTACAGAGGTTTTCAGATTTGTGGCTTCCTCCGTATGTCTGCCATTGTCTCAGTTAGACACTGTATTTTGTGATGCTGTAAGGACGTTGATATTAGAGCTATCTCAGGTCCAGGCATGGAGGCGAGCAAAGTAGCAGCTTCTTGCCTGAGAAGGTGTCTTTATCTTTTTGCTCCCTACGTTCCCAGTGTCTGGTCNCCCTGGCAATTACAGAGGTCTTCAGATTTGTGGCTTCCTCCGTATGTCTGCCATTGGCTCAGTTAGACACTGTATTTTGTGATGCTGTTTAAGGACGTTGATATTAGAGATATCTCAGGTCCAGGCATGGAGGGGAGCAAAGTAGCAGCTTCTTGCCTGAGAAGGTGTCTTTATCTTTTTGCTCCCTACGTTCCCAGTGTCTGGTCAAGCCATTGCTCTAGCTAGCAGGACAGCCATTGGCTCATCGGCTCCTGAGGGGTGGAGTTTCCTCCTTTCATAAGACGAGGACAGTTGCACCTAAGCCTTGAGCGGCAGGTAGTTCCTTGGGCTCCGGGTCTCCCTCCAACTCAAATAGGGTGTTGTTTGGTACCCTTGACTCCAGTGCAGCAGAGGTCCTCGCTTGGGTCTTGGGCCATAAGAACCCTCACTGCTCAGTCCTTCCATTCTTTTCTTAGTCACAGACAAGTTCAGGTTTTTCTAAGCCTATTTATGCCTTTTTAAGTTTGCAGTGTTTCTGTGTTACCTGTCAGCGCTGTGTATGGAGGCACGGCAGTGTGTCATAGTGGGGCCTTGCTGTACCTTTGTCACCCGAAGGCGCCCTTTGTTTTGAACCCCTGCTCAGCTATTCCTCACTGCCTGTTGAGTGCCTTGACTAAGTGTTTGGAGTTCTTTACAAGTTTACCAGAGCTTTTCGAACTTTTTCCGAGTCCAGTATGTACCTTCTAAACCTGACAGATTGGATGAACTCATTGTTCCGACCCACTGCACCATCCTGAGGTGAAGACACGTTGTGGTAGATTAAAGTTGACCCTTGAGCAGCACAGGTTTGAGCTGCGCAGGTCTCTCTCTGTATATATTTATACGTACAGTGCAGTAGTGTAGATGTATTTTTCTTATGGTTTTCCTAATAACATTTTCTTTTCTCTATTGTAAGAATATAGTATAAATGCATGTAACATGCAAAATATGTGTTAATCAATTGCTTATGTTCTTGGTAAGGCTTCTGGTCAACCTTAGGCTATTAGTAATTAAGTTTGGGGGAGTCAAAAGTTATATGTGGGTTTTCCACTGCATACTGGTTGGAACCCCTAACCCCTGCATTGTTCAAGGATCAACTGTATATCGTTTGTTTAAAATACTTATTACTCTAGGGGCACCTGGGTAGCTCAGTCCGTTAAGCATCTGCCTTCGGCTTGGGTCATGATCCCAGGGCTCTGGGATCGAGCCCCACGTCGGACTCCCTGCTGAGCTTCTCCCTCTCCCTCTGCCCCTCCCCCCTGCTGTGCTCTCTCTCAAATAAATAAATAAAATCTCTTTTAAAACAATACTACTCTCTCTACCAGATCCATCCCTGCAAGGCCTTCCTTGATATTTCTCCCCTCCATTGATATCAGGGTTGGCCACAGGACTTGTTTCGGCTGATGAAATGGAAACATGGTAGAGGAGAAGGTTCAAGAGCCATCATGGAGCATTGGTATTTCCTCTCTGCCATGAGAGTAGCATATCTCAGTTGCTACGCTTCCAACTGGGTCCTGGAATAAAGAAGACAGAGCAAAGCCAGAGCCAACCCACTGCTGGCACATAACAGGAGTGAGAAATAAGCCTTGGTGATTACAAGTCACTGAACTCTGGGGGTTGTTTGTTGCTGCAGAGTAATTTACAAGAGACAACTGGTAAACCCTCTACCAATGTCTTTGAACAGAGGGAACATGGCTTTAAAAGGAGACAGATGTGCATTCAAATCTCGTGTGCATCCACAACATCCTTACAAAAGAAAATTCCTTAACCTCTATAAATCTGTTTGCACATTTGTAAAGTGAGGATGGGCATGTTGCTTTTGCAAGATTGCTGTGGGGATTAGTGGTAGCAGAGGTATGATTTCTATTGTAGGGAAAACCGTCACAGAGAACGCCTTCAATGATGGTAGTTCTCATTCTTATTATTGTTAATATTAACACTTTTTGTTGAAATACCACCTAGTTCCCCAAGGATTTGATACTAATTGTGTCACAAATATTGGTTCCTCTAGATGTCTCAGACAGAACAAATCAAAACTCCCAGAAAAGTTCCCAGGAAAGTGCTTCCTGAAGAGCGTTCTGGAAGTCAGATCGCATTAGAGATCAGCACAGGGCACTGCACGCCACTGCCCTCTAGAGGTGATGGGCGAGAAGATCCACCATAGAATTCAGGGAAGCAATGGATTTCTTTCAGAAGTAGCTGCTGCACCGTGAAAAAGGGAAACTATTATAAATATAAAGGTAGTAAAAGCTGCTATTTATTGAGTGCTTGTCATGTATCAGGTGCTCTGCATAACTCCGTGCTCTTACAGCAGTGTGCTGTGATCGGGTTCTCCCGCATACTAATTTCACAGTCCAGAAAAGGCAGGCAGAGAGGAGTTAAAGCCCTTGTCAGGGAGATGCAGCTGTATGAGGCAGAGCCTTCACTTACACCTGGGGCTCACTGACTCTGTGAAACTCCTGTCTTAATCACTACATGTATCAGCTCTCACAGGCATACCCCGGTGCTTGCAAAATCGGCTGGAAAGACACTGCCCACCAAAAGTGAAAAACAAAACGTTGTTTGCTCCAACCCTGTTCTCTCTCTTTGTGAGCAAATAATTCTCCTAAAAGCCAATAGGGAATTTATGTTACAGAAACAATGAAAAACTATATTCTTTCATCCTAGTAGAAAAAAAATAACAATAAAACCAGACTCTTCCCCAGCACAGGTTAAAGACCATGTTTATTAGACATCATCTTCCTTCACAGCCAACGTGGCTGCTCCGGTGATTATTCTGGAAGGCAAATAGTCATACTTAACTTAGCAGCTTCGNTAACAATAAAACCAGACTCTTCCCCAGCACAGGTTAAAGACCATGTTTATTAGACATCATCTTCCTTCACAGCCAACGTGGCTGCTCCGGTGATTATTCTGGAAGGCAAATAGTCATACTTAACTTAGCAGCTTCGGGAACTCAAAAGGAGCATGGCATCAGGGCATCCCTTGGCCATTCTGGTGCTGTGATGATATCAGCATTTATGAAAGAAGCTCGTGGCTGAAATTGCTATCAACATTTGCAGCTCAAAGACCGGAAGTTGGAAACCGGATTTTCCTCTCTTCTTGCTAATGAGCTCTTTGCTCAAGGTGCCAATGGATGCCTTGAGTCGAAAGGGAGACTGGTCCTTCTTCTTCAGTGTTTTCTGTCCTGAATTTCCAGCAATGGTTTGGTGACAGGGGAAAGTCCTGTGAAACCATAAAAATATTGTCAGAGGAAATGGCTGAGCTGGGGGCACCCTAACAACTTAGGAAGAAGAACCTGTAATTGTACAAATTATGAAGTATTTTCCGCTGCGTGTACACGTGTCAGGTTCTTCCACCTCCGCAGTGGCCATGACCCAGAAAAAAGGAATTCTTCTTGTTTGGTTTTTCTCAATGGTCTTAGTGGTGTTCTCAGGATAGGCAGCTGAACAGTTGGGTCCAGTGGTTCCAGAAGTCATTTCCAGTGGTACCGCTGTTGCCGTGTCTTCTCCACGTGTCCGTGGCAAGGCTGTATTGGCCCTATTTGCACGTGGGAACTTGCACAGGCGTCCTTCTTGCTCAGTTACAAATGCGCATATGCAGGGGGGAAGGAGTTGTGGCATATGTAAATGGAAAGTAGGTGTAGCCCGAGCAGAATTCAGAATCCACGACCGCACTCTGTGGGAGTGCTTCTCTCGGTGTGGATGGAGGCCATCGAGGTCAGCCGCGAGTCTTCAGAGCATCTCACCATGGCTGGCACCTGCCACAAAGGGTGTGGTGAGAGCTTGGCCAGTCCCGTTGGCCGCCCCCCACCCCCAGCACTCCACTCTCAGGCTCCTGGGAAGCTACCCCACCTGAGCCTTCAACCTCACGATTTGCTCCACGGCAATCAGGGAGACTGGTGACACCTCTGATAAGGTTCTAACCAAGACATTTTTAAAGTCAACTGAGATAAATGTAGGCCCTCTTTCAGAAATCATAGTATCTGGCAATCCGGGTGTTACAAATAACGGTGGGAAGCAGTGATTTTCACAGCAGAGATCAGAGGGCTAGAACAAGGAGCATTTCACGGCCACTTTGGGAAGGCTTCATGGTCAGTGTCCCTCTACGTGAATGTGGCTTCCTAACTAAACCCCCCGACCTCCCTGGTATTTGCTTGGTTTCCTCATCAACTCGTGTGTGGTGGACGCCTCCTGTGGACCAGGCTCGTCCAATGCCACCTTGTAATTTATGACCAAGTCTACCCCTAATTTTCCAGTGCGTTTTTTAATTTACTCAAATATGCTAGTAGAGTCGGCATCAAGTTGGCCTCGAAGAAAGAAGAGAGCTCTAGCTATTTCACAAAATGAAATTGTGTTTTCTAGGAGAGGTATAATTTGTTCCACAGCCGCCAGGTACTAAACGCTGGTCTAAACACTATACACCTGCCGGCCTAGGTATTATTAGTATTCTCTGTGTTCTATGTAAGGACACTGAGACTCAAAAAGGCTAAATTATCTCTTCAAGGTTGGAGAGCTAGAAGCGACAAACACAGTCGGTCTTACTGCAAAACCCACATGCTTCCTTCTGTGTACTGACTGCCATGGGCTTTGAAACAATTTTGGAAGAAAAAAAAGGAAAGAAAGAGAGAGAGAGAGAAAGAAAGAAAGAAAAGAAAGAAAAAGAAAGAAAGGAAAGAAAGAAAGAAAGAAAGAAAGAAAGAAAGAAAGAAAGAAAGAAAAAGAAAAAGAAAGAAAGAAAGAAANCAAACACAGTCGGTCTTACTGCAAAACCCACATGCTTCCTTCTGTGTACTGACTGCCATGGGCTTTGAAACAATTTTGGAAGAAAAAAAAGGAAAGAAAGAGAGAGAGAGAGAAAGAAAGAAAGAAAAGAAAGAAAAAGAAAGAAAGGAAAGAAAGAAAGAAAGAAAGAAAGAAAGAAAGAAAGAAAGAAAGAAAGAAAGAGAGAAAGAAAGGAAAAAAGAAAGAAAAGAAGAAAAATTGCTTTTCATCCTAATTTGTATCAGCGACGTTTTGGTCTATTTCCTCCCATTCTTTCTGGGGTTTTTTGCCCCNGGAAAAATCGCTTTTCATCCTAATTTGTATCAGCGACGTTTTGGTCTATTTCCTCCCATTCTTTCTGGGGTTTTTTGCCCCATGCCTATTTCCTTCGGTCTATGTTCTGATGGTTTTGCTTTGGGCGCCTCACAGGCTTCACACACCTGGAACAGGGCAGAGGGTCTGGCCGCTGCATTGATGATGTAACCCCAGAATGCTCCCCTAAAGCCCAATAAAACTCGACTCACTTAAGGACAAGAATAACAAAACAGTCCGAATAGGCAGTTCAGAGAAGAATGCAAGTTGGAGCGTGTTGAGATGACTGGCTGCTGGTTAATTTCTGTTCCTTGTATCTTATCTTTCTGAATTGCCTTGGGCCTCCTTTCTCAATTGTATCCCATTCGGAGGTGAGTGACCCTTTGGTAACCTGGAATATAACATTCCTGTGTGATAGGAAACATTTTTCAGGAAGAAGTACAAATTGGCCAAAGGAGGCTTAGTCCGTGCCTGTTGGAGAACCCGCATACCTCGGTCTTCTCCGAGCCTGTCCGTGTGGGCTTCTGTCCCATGGGACGGTAGTTCCCAAGTGTGGGGCAGTGGGGCTCTTGGAGCTCACCAGAGCTTTCCACTGTCCGCAGCAAAGCGAGGTAGGGAAATAGGAGTTTTTCATGAAGGTTTTTCATTCCATTTGAGCACTTGCTCTTTACTCCCTGACGAAGTTCTTCTGTCGTGGTAGAGGATGGGGTTTTGTTTTTAATGGCTTCCCTTGACCAAGACAGAAAGCAGTCAATCCCAGGACGGTACTGCAGATGTGAACTTCTACTTTTCAACGACATTCTAAAGTCTGGGGACCCACGGCTGTGGCTCTGGCGAGCTCTCTGCGGACACAAGGCCTGGAGGGGTCGCCAACAACCACGAGGGTGGTGGCCAGGCCACGGTCACCCAACCACAGCCCGCACGGCAGAGAGAGCTAGCTGCCTGTCCGGCACTGTTCTGAGTGCCTCCCATATGCCCGCTCATGGAGTCCCAACAAAAATCCTCTGAGGTGGGTGCTGAGAAGCATTCTCATTTTCCAAAGGAAGAAACTGAGCCACAGAGTTCTAGAACCCCGAGGTTCTGCGCTCTAGAAACAACTCTATGACCTACGTGAGTTTTGAATAGAATTGCACAGCCAGTGACCGAAACTCCATATCTATAGGATAAAGCATGATAAAAAATGTTCTCTATTTCCTATCCACCACCTGGCTGTCCTCCAAGAAGCCTTCAATGGCTAGTCTTGTTATTATTTACTAAGTATGCTTTTTATTCCGATTTTATTCCACTTGATTTAGGCTACAGGGGCTGTACATATTCTTTGGAAATAGCTCGTCTATCATCTCCGTGCTAACAAGCAAGCAACACAGTCACCCAGAGATCCATCTGGCAAGCCCGAGGATTTGTATGCGTCGTGCTCAAGTTGAGAAATGGGGCTCTTTCATTTCCTTCCCCAACCCGGTTACTTATTGCAAGTGGATTTCCCTGTGTGGAAATTAGTTTTGATATTTATTTAGAACTTGACACTGTATTATTGTGTTCAGAAATCTACAAAGTGTACTTTTCCCCTTTTTTCCCCTGGATGCGGGCATGGGGCAAAGCCTCCTCACGCATCAATGATAGGAAACTTGCCCAAACATACATTTAAAAGAGAAACAAAATATTTTTAGAATAATATTGAACCGCAGAGGAAACTTTGTCTGTAAACTTGTGCGGCATGGATTTTTTTTTACTCTTAAGCAACTGGTGAATGAGAATCAGAGGCTGCTGTCTTCAGAGGTCGTGGGTACTTCTTACCCTCTAGGGTGCAGCAAGGGTCTGCCTCTTCTGTGGCAGGGCTCAAGTTACATCCCTGGGATCTTTGCCCTGTTTTGAACAGGTAACACAAATAACATGCAAATCTGTCTGTTCGGAAGAGGTTGACCCCGCTGGTTAAATTTAAGGCATTCATGGCATTCAACGTAAAACAGTTTCTCAGTCTATTAGATTTTCATGTCACTGTGAATAATTCATTTACTGTTAAATCCTCAGTGCTCCATGTTCTTTACAGGGACAGTTCAACAAGAATAAACATGGCACCATGTGTTCCGAATTTTAAGAAAATTCTGTTCTATTGTCCCCAAAATGCTTTGAACTTCAGAAACCACTTTTCCTGATATTGGGTTCTGGAAGCTAGAGCCAAAAGCCAAGAAAAGTATATACAGTTTTTCATTTGAAAAGGGATTCAGAATATGGATGGTTCTGTACTTGCCTCTACACCTTGATTGATTATATAAAGTATAATCCCTTACATTGATTGAGGATTTATGGGTGTCGATAATTGTGCTAAGCATTTTGACCATCTTTATCTCCTTTGATCCTATAACATCCCCATGAGACTGGCACTGCTATTTCCCCTGCTTTACAATGAGAAAGTGCAGTTAGGAGATGTTCAGTCCCTCGTCCAAGGTCACACAGCTAAATGGTGTTTGAACCTGGATATGAATATCAGAGCCCTCGATCTTAACCATTTCACCAAACTGCATTTCTACAAGAACTTGAATGGTTTGACATCTCTTTTTTGGTTTTCAATTCCTGAATTAAAGAGACTCTTTTCTCCTCCCTTATGAATCAGATCTTTTTCCTTCTAGAAACTACCGTCTTGCTAATAGGGCAATAGCCTTAACTTGCAACCTCCCTCCAGTGCCCACTAGAGCCTCCTGCCTGTTGCCTGCATCTCCATGCTTTGCCCATTAGGAGGAGAGGTTCCTGTAGCAGCATGCTCTGGAAAAGACCCTCACTGCAAACCCTGTGCAGAATTTTCTCCCCCAGCATGCTACCTCTGTGCAGTTCCTAAGAAAGAGTCATACTGGCGAGGTGCCACGTCATCCCCTGAGCACACACCTCAGGTCCCTTCAGGAAGAGCAGGTGCAAAGACAAATCAATACGCAGTATTTGCAGTGTTACCATCCACGGTGGCGGCGGACTCTTTTCCTTTGTGAGCCTGAGGTTGAGATTTGCATTGTCCGGGGAAGGGGTCTTTATACAGCTTTGCCTACAGACTTCTGAAAGTATCTTGTGAGAGCGGAGGTCATCGTATGCATGTATGGGACACCCAAACTAGATTGGAGAATGCCAGTATCCTGAGAGACTCCCAGGTACTCGAGAGAGGAGCTCTTTCTATTGTACTGAAGGTAACTGAGGACCAACATCATTCTGCAAGGACAGGAGAGATGGGACGCCAAAGCTCAAAGGCATATCATCAATCCCACCAAGCCCTATATTTTCCAAAAAAAGAAACTGGGCTCAGATATCATAAATGACTTGCCCGTGGCTACAAAGTATTTTCTGTGTGTCAGAGAGAGTTCTGGAATGTAGATCTTGGAACTCCTAGGCCAATAACAACACTTAACCACCCCTACCATCTCCAACCCACCACAGGAGTGAGCCTTACTAGGAGGATTCCTCCCTCCCTTCCTTCCTCCCTTTCCTCCTTCCTTCCATCCATCCATCCATCCATCCATCATATTATCCACGGGTTAACCCAAGTCAGAAAGCTTAGAAAGACTCTGTTCTCCATTACTCCATATATCCTGTCACTAAATATTGACAATTCTATAGCCTAAACATTTCTCAGATCGATCCCTGGCTACCATCTCTGCCATTATCTTATTTCAGACCCTAATTACCTTCTAACCAGACTAGCAATAACGTACTCTAAAGATGACATTTCTTTATTTATGCAGCAAAACGCATGGGGAGGCTTCTCTGAGCTAGGCAAGTGTCATGCCCTGAGGACCCATGGTGAGCGACTTTCATGTCCGACGATGTGGGACATTCATGTCCAAGATGCTGACGAGCCGGTGGTGTGGAAAGATGCCTTCAATACAGTGAGTTGAGAAGCTCTTTGGAACGGAGTATGGGGTGGAGATCTGAGGGAGATCTGAGTCTTGGGTGGTCACAGAGGGCGCCCTGGAGAAAAAATGAGAATGACAAGCAGTCCTTAGCAAGATGGGGACAGGGAGGGTGGGAAGGGTGCTCCAGAAGAGAGAGAGAAACATCCTGTGCAAAGGCGAGGGAGTCGGAGAGAAAATGGTACATAGGACTGTCAGGGGAAGGGCAGGGTGCAGACAGAAAGAGGTGAGGAAGAGCAGGAGGAGATAATAGTCACCACCTCAAGGTTCCTTAAGCCCATGTGCTAAGAAGGGGATCTGTCCAAGTTCCTTAGTGGGCAAGACTTGACTTGTCTTTTTAAGACAGAAGAAGCTGGTGTCTAAATCAGGGCCCTAGGAGCATCTGTTGGGGAAAGTGGGAGCCGGGGGCCACTGAGGTCACATGCTATCACCACCCAGTGGTTTCCCGATACGTGCACGGAAGTGGACCATGATGGTTCTGCCTCTTGGGAACCTGACCCCACTGTTCAGGGGTGCGTTCTGCTGTCTGATCCTGATAAAGACATACGACCAAGCACACTTGAATACTTGTTCTAGAAACACTCAAACTCAACATTTTGGTTAGCATTACTTTCTTCATAGACCAGCTCAGGAGATGCTACTGTAATACTTAGCTGCTGTTATATTCCAGACCATTGGCCCTGTTTGCTAGGGCTGCTATCTTCCTCCTAAACGGAAACCCTCTTCTCCAGGCAGCCCTCTGTGACCACCCAAGACTCGGATCTGCCTCAGATCTCCACCCTGTGCTTGGTTCCAAAGAGCTTCTTTTTTTTATTATAATCATATTTTTTTATTATATTATATTAGTCACCANTTATTATAATCATATTTTTTATTATATTATATTAGTCACCATACAGTACATCCCCGGTTTTTAATGTAAAGTTCGATGATTGATTAGTTGTGTATAACACCCAGTGCACCATGCAATACGTGCCCTCCTTACTACNATTATAATCATATTTTTTTATTATATTATATTAGTCACCATACAGTACATCCCTGGTTTTTAATGTAAAGTTCGATGATTGATTAGTTGTGTATAACACCCAGTGCACCATGCAATACATGCCCTCCTTACTACCCATCACCAGCCTATCCCATTCCCCCACCACCCTCCCCTCTGAAGCCCTCAGTTTGTTTTTCAGAGTCCATAGTCTCTCATGCTTTATTCCCCCTTCTGATTACCCCCACTTTCTTTATCCCTTTCTTCTCCTACCGATCTAGCTTCTTAACTCACCATGTTACAAAGTCCCACACAGTGGGTGTCTTAACCGACAGAAACTTACTGCCTCCCAGTTGTAGAGGCTGGAAGTCAGAGAGGTGTGCACAGGGCTGGTCCCTCCCGAGGCTGTTGGAGAGAATCTACCCCATACCTGTCTCCTGCTTCGGCTGCTTTGCTGGCCATCTTTGATGTTCGCGGGCTCCTAGATGCATCAGCTGTGCCTTCACATTAACATGGCCTTTCTCCCTGTGTTCCTGGCTTTGTCCAAATTTCCCCTTTCTGTCATTGGATGAGGGCCCACCAGATGACTCATTTTACCTCTGTAAAGACTCTGTTTCCAAATAAGTTTTCATTCCAAGGGGGTTTGGACTTCAAAATATCTTTTATCAGGGATAAAATTCAACCCCAGTATCGTCTGATTCTGCCTTTGAGCCTTTCCCAATTTCACCCCATACAATGACATCAGAACAAGCTGGAAGTTGAGGAACAGTGATTAGGGATAGTAGAGTCTAGTGGCTTTCAAGCTTTTCTTTTGGCAGTTTTAAATGGAAGACTTAAAGGGAAAGGTATCCAAACCCCCAGTGTGTATAACCATGTCATGCTTCTGCATGAAGCTCAGTGTGGCCTTGGGGGAAGAGAAGGTGGGTGGACCTTCTTTACCTGCCCAGTATCCTCCCAACCCCAAGAGTCCTCAGAATGCCTCTGTGGAAGGCAGCACCATTGGAGAGACTCCCCAAAACTCATTCTTCAAGTTCAAAGTCAGGACAGCCCGTAAGTGGCCTGCCCACTGGATGGCTAGTTCCCAACAATCCCAGGAAGGCTGGCATAGGGTAAACCCTATGAAACACAAGTCAGCTGGTCAAAAAATCAGAGAGCAGGAAGAAACAAGAAGAAGAAGAGACATTTGAAATGACACAAGATTCTTCTATGTATTTGTCCTTTATTTCAGGGTGCATACAGATGAACCTCCTTTAAATGGAATTTTCGTGTGCCCTGAAAAAATTATCCAAGAACCGGTTCAGTTTCTATGACCTTTTGAGAAGCGGGTGATGAAGTCAGGCCAGAAAATGCTCAGAAATGGTCCATTTACTTAAATTTAATTTAATTTATTTATTTATCTTTTATTTTTTTCATAATAATATTTTTATTATATTCACCCTACAGTACACCCCTGGTTTCTGATGTAAAGTTCGATGATTCATTAGTTGCGTATAACACCCAGTGCACCATGGAATACGTGCCCCCCTCACTACCCNCCTTCACTACCCATCACCAGCCTATCCCATTCCCCCACCCCCCTCCCTTCCGAAGCCCTCAGTTTGTTTTTCAGAGTCCATAGTCTCTCATGCTTAAATTTAATTTTAAAACCCACAGAATGAAGGTCAACAACATGCTGAGTCAAAAAAGAGGGATCTCCTTTTCCAAAGCAACTCAGTTTTTTGGGTAGCGAGTGTCAATTAAAATTTCTCGTGGACACTCCTCAGAACCTTGATGAGCTATGACAAGCCTGTTCTCAGCTTCCCATGTGGAGATGGGCAGACCTCTGGTGCAGCATCTCCCCCACCCTGCCTGGTGATACGACCTTGCGATGAAAAGGAAGGAGCATGGACGAGCAATGTGCCCGCACACTTGAGTGTCCTAGCGCCGCGGATATGAGGGAATGACTCTTGAACAGTATTATTCCCTTATCAGTATAGCCTTCATCTGGGCATCAGTCTTTACATTAAAAACGCTGTCTACTTTTTGATGGGAAATTCTAGGGGAATCAGAAGCTCTAACTGATGTTTTCAAGCTTGAAATGGGATATTTCCTTTTTTTTTTTTTTTTGCCCATTAATATAGCAATTTTATTTTTTTTTTGTTTTTTTATTTAAAATCAATTAGCCCACTTATAGTACCAATCATTAGTTTCAGATGCAGTGTTCAGTGATTTATTCATTGTGTATAACACCCAGTGCTCATCACATCACGTGAAATGGGATATTGCCTGGCGTTCATTATCTAACTTCTCTGGAACCTTGCCTTATTTGGCCCTTTGTACTTATGCAATTTTATTATGACAGCTGGCTACAAAATAAAAACAGAGCCTACAGGAGTCCGCTGACTTAGATTCCTGCAGAAATATGATTCAGACACAGAGACTAATCTCAGGGAAACTGTGGTTACAAAAACCATTAGTCACAATGTTCGTATGGAAGCCTGTACTTTCTCTCTTCCATTTATTTGACGTTTTTTTTTTTTTAACGATTTTATTTATTTATTCGACAGAGATAGAGACAGCCAGCGAGAGGGAACACAAGCAGGGGGAGTGGGAGAGGAAGAAGCAGGCTCCCAGCGGAGGAGCCTGATGGGCTCGATCCCATAACACTGGGATCACACCCTGAGCCGAAGGCAGACGCTTAACCGCTGTGCCACCCAGGCGCCCCCCCATTTATTTAACCTTTTGAATACAAACTGGGATCCCTGTCCGAAGATGGGAGAGAGCAAGATATCATTTCCAACCTTCTAAAAGGGCATGAAAGAAGGTCCTCTGAAGACAGACATCTCTTGTTACTATACAGACAACACTTTGAGTTAATTCCCATCAAGCCACATAAATTACTGAGTTCTGTTTTTTTCCTGAGCACAAGTTTTGCTGCTGGAAGGTAGGAAAAAAGCCCACTGGCCTGGGAGAAGCTGCCCTGAGGGGAGAAAGCCAGAAAGGGGGTTTGAGTGAGTATTTGCTTATTTTGTATTTTCTCTCTGAGGTGGGCTTACGTCCCACATGCTCCCCTCATGCAAAGGTAAGACACCATAGAGAGATGCGAAGGGCAGGAGTTGGCCTATAGGCACAACCTGTCTCGTCTCTTGATGCTTTGGAATCTTCCGAGCAGCCGCAGGGAAGGCAGTCTGTGCCATCTGCAAGTTGGAGCCCTGGGAAAGCTGGTGGTGTCATTCCGTCCAAGTCTGAAGGCCAGAGAGCCAGGGGAGCCCATGGTGTGAGGACCCGTCCAAATCTGAAGGCTCGAGAACCAGGAGCGAAGATGTCCGGGGCAGGAGGTGATGTCCCAGCTCAAGCAGAGAGAACAAATTCACCCTTCCTCCACTTTTTGTTCTATTCAGGCTCTCAGAGGATTGGATGGGGCTCGCCCACACTGGGGAGGGTGATCTTTACTCAGCCTACAGATTCCAGTGATAATGTCTTCTGGAAACGTCCTCCCAGGCCACCCAGAAATAATGTTTTCCCAGCTCCATGGGCATCCCGTGGCCCTGTCAAGGTGACACATAAAATTAACCATCAGAGAGATGTGGGCAGGAGAAACCCTGAGACTGAAGAGGGAATGCGTGCAGGAGGAAAAAGACGGAGGGGAAGTCACAGGGGCGGGGGAAGGAGCCCAGATGCCCAGCTCTGCCAGCCCCACCTCCCAGCAAAGGCATGGCTTGGGCAACCCCCGGTCAGGGGATCTGGTCTGGCAGGACTGGAAGGGACTGAGCATCTGTGCTTGGAAGGTTCCCTGGGTAATGTGCCGGCACACCAAACACTGAGAACATCCACTCGGAGGTTGATAAATCACCGTAGGTAAGGGAAGGAAAGAATGTGTACGTTCCTGCTGGGTACTGACGCCAGCCTCAGTCCACGGGGCCACAAAGCCCATGCGTCTCCGCTCACCTGAGGCCCAGTTGGAGGCTAACTTTTGTCATCCGGGCCTCGAGTAATCCTTACTATTAAACGTCAGCTCCTGTGTCTGAGTTCAGACCCTCACTTCATATTACACGTAATGGTTTCCTTGTATTTAAACTCCCTCAAATAGAATCACAAACAAGTTTTTTTTTAAATTTTCAAGTCTCATTGAAAACAATTACATTAATACTTCAATCCCCTAACATTTAAAACACAGTCTTCCATGGTTGATAACACAATGTTGTCTAATTAAACTTTGCTCAGAGAGTAGACCTTAAACGTTCTCACCAAAAATGAAAGGGGGGGAGGAAATGTGAGGTGATGGGTGTGTTAATTAACCCGACAGGGACGTTTTTTTGCCATGTGTATACGTAACAGATTGTCGTGTTGGACACTTTAAATATCTTACAATTTCTTTTGTCAGTTATACCTCAAAAAAGCTGGTAAAAGAGCCAAAGGCCACCCCCCCCCAAAAAGACAGACTTCCAACTACTTTATACTGGTGTTCTGCAATACCACTGAGGGCAACAGAGTAGACTTTGAACCTTATGTAAGCACCATTAGGGAAAAAAAAGTGAATCCTAATTAAATTGAAAATATAACAAATTATATTTGTTTATGTTTGTTATAAACAAATAAATATTGTGCATTAGACCTTGTTTTCTAGAGAAATAGAACTAATAGAACCTAGAATATATATATATATATATACACATATATATATGCGCGTGTGTGTGCATGTATATATATATGTAATATATATATAAAGAGTCTTATAGCTTTTTTTAGTTTAAGAAACTGGCTCCTGCGCTGTGGAGACTTGGCAACTCTGAAATCTGATGGGAGGCTGGCAGACTGGAGAGCCAGGAAGGAGTTGTAGTCTGAGCCCCAAGGCCCTCTGCTGGGGAACCGGGAAGAGCCATTGCTATAGATGAAGCCCAAAGGCCTTGAGCTGGAGAATTCCTTTTTGCTCAGGGGAGGTCTGTCTCTGTTCTAGTTGGGCCTTCAACAGATTAGATGAGGCCCACCCACCTCAGGGCAGGCCATCTGCTTTACTCAGAGTCCACCAATTTTAACGTAAATCTTTTCCAAAAACACACTCACAGAGATGTATAAGATAATGTTTTGCCAAATATCTCAGCATTGTGGCCCCGCCAAGCTGACTTAAAATTCACCATCCCAGGTATGTGGAATGTTGGAAGGATGTTTTTGTTCACTTGGTTTTTTTACTTTGGTCAGTCTGTTTCTTTCTAAAATTCACATTATTTCTGATCTTCCATGGGGGGCAGGGGGTGAATAAGTACCTCAGTATTTGGCTGCATGGAGATTTCCTGGAACACGGGGCTGCCCGTGACAACTGGGAAATGTCGTTGGTAAGAAGATCTTGGTGAAGTGAAAGAGGCCGAGGCTGAACCATTCATTTCCCTCCTTAGAGGCAGTGTTTAAGTTGCTGGGAATGTGAGCTGGCGTACTGGGTTTGGAAAATCCCAAGCTACCCTTTCTAACGCAGACGGAAACAGAAAGGACCCCTGGTCTTCCGAGTAGAAGCCATATGGGCTCTTAGCTGTGTAGCTTCCAGGAAATGCACATAATAATCTATTCTGGGGATTCCATTAAGAATCTACATTTACTGTCTTATTATAACTACAGAAGGCTTTATCTATGACAAATCAATAGGCAGATGACTGCACTTTCCCCTCCTCTGTCCCTCTATTTAGAGCCTGCGGAAACCTCTGCAACACCCCCCTGTCCTCGACTGGGATCCCTACAGAAGACCCATTTATGGACTAGCCTCCATGCTCATGGTCACTGGGACCGATGACACTGTGTACCACGACATGTGAGCAGACGTGGTATACAAGTAAACAGCTGGGTGGCATCAACATGTAGTTTGGGGGTTGGGAATGAAACATCATTTTAAGTAGTTGGAAATCCAAAGGGAATTCACGTAGAGGGTGATTGAATCGCAATTTTGCAACCTGTCATTGGCCTGGACTGGAAGAGGTCTGACATCAGTCATGCAATATTTTTGCAAACAAGTGGCTAAATTAGGTTTCATATGCATCTTGTGACCCATTTATTTTCATTTTGAACAGACACGCTCTCAGACACAAGTGTGTATGTGTATGGGCATATATATGTCTACGGATGTATGGATGTATATGGTTAATTTTTCCAATATGACCTGCCCGTCCTGCCTCACTTCTCCTATATCGCACACCTGTGAGGTTTCATGGGTAAAAGAAAAGTAAGAGTCAGCACTTTTCCTGGGATCTTGGCAGTATTAATAAACGCTGGCATTTGCTGAGGTCTTCCTGTGTCCTGCACGAAGAGCTTCACACACAATCTCTCACTTCATCTCCCAAACAGAATTATGGAGCAGCTACTGTGATCACACACTCTCTATTAGTAATTCTTCAGAGAGTATCTCAACCTCCTAGTTTTGACCTTGGGTCCACCAACTGACTTACTATTTTCATTTACTTAATTATGAAACACAATCTAGTTCTCCTTCCTGATACTTTTCTCTTTCATTCTTTAGTTTTCATATCTTTTTAGTTCATTCTATATTTCAAACAGTCAGGGGTTGCAAACAGAAAGTGAGACCCGTATTCCATGGTTTTTTGTTTTTGTTTTTGTTTTCTTAAAAATCGGAAAAGCAGCATTCACTGAAACATTTAGGTTGTAGAAATGTTGAGGTCCTGTTCAACTCAAAAANCAGTCTTCCATGGTTGATAACACAATGTTGTCTAATTAAACTTTGCTCAGAGAGTAGACCTTAAACGTTCTCACCAAAAATGAAAGGGGGGGAGGAAATGTGAGGTGATGGGTGTGTTAATTAACCCGACAGGGACGTTTTTTTGCCATGTGTATACGTAACAGATTGTCGTGTTGGACACTTTAAATATCTTACAATTTCTTTTGTCAGTTATACCTCAAAAAAGCTGGTAAAAGAGCCAAAGGCCACCCCCCCCCCAAAAGACAGACTTCCAACTACTTTATACTGGTGTTCTGCAATACCACTGAGGGCAACAGAGTAGACTTTGAACCTTATGTAAGCACCATTAGGGAAAAAAAAGTGAATCCTAATTAAATTGAAAATATAACAAATTATATTTGTTTATGTTTGTTATAAACAAATAAATATTGTGCATTAGACCTTGTTTTCTAGAGAAATAGAACTAATAGAACCTAGAATATATATATATATATATACACATATATATATGCGCGTGTGTGTGCATGTATATATATATGTAATATATATATAAAGAGTCTTATAGCTTTTTTTAGTTTAAGAAACTGGCTCCTGCGCTGTGGAGACTTGGCAACTCTGAAATCTGATGGGAGGCTGGCAGACTGGAGAGCCAGGAAGGAGTTGTAGTCTGAGCCCCAAGGCCCTCTGCTGGGGAACCGGGAAGAGCCATTGCTATAGATGAAGCCCAAAGGCCTTGAGCTGGAGAATTCCTTTTTGCTCAGGGGAGGTCTGTCTCTGTTCTAGTCGGGCCTTCAACAGATTAGATGAGGCCCACCCACCTCAGGGCAGGCCATCTGCTTTACTCAGAGTCCACCAATTTTAACGTAAATCTTTTCCAAAAACACACTCACAGAGATGTATAAGATAATGTTTTGCCAAATATCTCAGCATTGTGGCCCCGCCAAGCTGACTTAAAATTCACCATCCCAGGTATGTGGAATGTTGGAAGGATGTTTTTGTTCACTTGGTTTTTTTACTTTGGTCAGTCTGTTTCTTTCTAAAATTCACATTATTTCTGATCTTCCATGGGGGGCAGGGGGTGAATAAGTACCTCAGTATTTGGCTGCATGGAGATTTCCTGGAACACGGGGCTGCCCGTGACAACTGGGAAATGTCGTTGGTAAGAAGATCTTGGTGAAGTGAAAGAGGCCGAGGCTGAACCATTCATTTCCCTCCTTAGAGGCAGTGTTTAAGTTGCTGGGAATGTGAGCTGGCGTACTGGGTTTGGAAAATCCCAAGCTACCCTTTCTAACGCAGACGGAAACAGAAAGGACCCCTGGTCTTCCGAGTAGAAGCCATATGGGCTCTTAGCTGTGTAGCTTCCAGGAAATGCACATAATAATCTATTCTGGGGATTCCATTAAGAATCTACATTTACTGTCTTATTATAACTACAGAAGGCTTTATCTATGACAAATCAATAGGCAGATGACTGCACTTTCCCCTCCTCTGTCCCTCTATTTAGAGCCTGCGGAAACCTCTGCAACACCCCCCTGTCCTCGACTGGGATCCCTACAGAAGACCCATTTATGGACTAGCCTCCATGCTCATGGTCACTGGGACCGATGACACTGTGTACCACGACATGTGAGCAGACGTGGTATACAAGTAAACAGCTGGGTGGCATCAACATGTAGTTTGGGGGTTGGGAATGAAACATCATTTTAAGTAGTTGGAAATCCAAAGGGAATTCACGTAGAGGGTGATTGAATCGCAATTTTGCAACCTGTCATTGGCCTGGACTGGAAGAGGTCTGACATCAGTCATGCAATATTTTTGCTAACAAGTGGCTAAATTAGGTTTCATATGCATCTTGTGACCCATTTATTTTCATTTTGAACAGACACGCTCTCAGACACAAGTGTGTATGTGTATGGGCATATATATGTCTACGGATGTATGGATGTATATGGTTAATTTTTCCAATATGACCTGCCCGTCCTGCCTCACTTCTCCTATATCGCACACCTGTGAGGTTTCATGGGTAAAAGAAAAGTAAGAGTCAGCACTTTTCCTGGGATCTTGGCAGTATTAATAAACGCTGGCATTTGCTGAGGTCTTCCTGTGTCCTGCACGAAGAGCTTCACACACAATCTCTCACTTCATCTCCCAAACAGAATTATGGAGCAGCTACTGTGATCACACACTCTCTATTAGTAATTCTTCAGAGAGTATCTCAACCTCCTAGTTTTGACCTTGGGTCCACCAACTGACTTACTATTTTCATTTACTTAATTATGAAACACAATCTAGTTCTCCTTCCTGATACTTTTCTCTTTCATTCTTTAGTTTTCATATCTTTTTAGTTCATTCTATATTTCAAACAGTCAGGGGTTGCAAACAGAAAGTGAGACCCGTATTCCATGGTTTTTTGTTTTTGTTTTTGTTTTCTTAAAAATCGGAAAAGCAGCATTCACTGAAACATTTAGGTTGTAGAAATGTTGAGGTCCTGTTCAACTCAAAAATATCCATCCAGCCTCATTGAATTAAAATGTGTTTGCAAATAATGTTTTGACTCTACCTGGTTGATCGCTTGTTAGTTCTTGGGAGGCAGTGAAAATTATTGGTTTTGCCTGAGAATGAGCATTTAATTCTAACTCCTAGTGGCGTCTTCTAGGGTAGATTTTTTTTAAGGCTTTAAAACTTGTTGCTCATCCTTAATTGTCAAGGTCAGCTAATGATTTAAAGCCCCTGAGCTATTGCAGGGAGACTGAAAAGAGCTAAGGACTCAGAGATTCCCACCATTTTATAGGGTGAATCCATTTATAAAGGACAGTGTGGAAGCCTTGGACTGATACCAGGCAGAGTAAGTAAGAAAATCTCTGAGAAGCTTCCTCTCCGGTAGAACCCACACCAGTGAACTCAGACAGGATTGAAATATTTGTTTGTAATCGTCTGGGGGCACGGGGATGGGCTGGCTCCGGCAAGGAGTGCAATACACTTTGCAGACATTATCTTGTTCTGTCATGGATGCTGTTGGATATTATTTTCATTCATCAAGGGGATGAACAAAGTAGATGAAGGTGAAATGATTTATGCTAGAACATTGGTGTCTAGTCTCCAGTAAACAAAACTAAACTCCCAAATTGGGGGGATTCTTCCAGTTTAATTCAGGTTAAGGCAGTGACCCTGTATATATTATTTTGGGGAAAATTCGCTTCTTGCTTTTCTTTGTTAACAGATATAAACTATGAGTCAGTGGTTGATCTTTGAATGTGGTCTCCTCAAATATCAAGGAGATTTAAGAGAGCCTGAGGGCCTCTGATTATGATCACACTGTGAAATAAACAAGCAAATCCACAGTAGTCTTTAAGTATTTCTGCTCCTACAGCTACCAGTAGCCACCATTTTTTGGGTGTTGTCTATGCTAACATTGATTGAGTCATTTACTCATTTATACTAAGAAAATACATTAATATAGCCTCATAAAAATGAAGGAACAGCAATTGCAATTCCAATAATCTTTTGTGCCTTCTGCACGCTGGTTATTGTGTCCTGTAGACCCTCCCCTCCCCTCCACGTGTTGAAATCCCACCCTTCTTTCAATGCCCATCCCTGAAACCATTTGCTCCAGTGACACGTTTTCAAAGGACCTCATTCTTCCCCAAATTCCCATAGCATTTATACCTCTTAGATTGCATTGTGCTGTGTACTATCATTGTTTGTATTTGTCTTGTTTTCTTTTCTAGAATGTAAGCTTCTTGGTGGTAGTTCCTATGTATATTTTGTTTATTTTGTTTTCCTTGACACAATGAGCCACAGTGAGCCATGGATAGAGTAAGTACTTGTGACATAATAAGAAAAACATATTTGGTCCCTGCCCCCTGGTTCCTGAAATAGAGCTCCTAAATGCCTTGTGATTTCCTGGGTGATGGGAATCTTTTGTTCTGGGATGATTCTTGGCAGGTTCCTGGATAGTGTCAGAATAGAGGTAGGTCACCAGAAAGACCAAGCCATGATTAGAAGCTTGCAACTTTCAGACCCACCTCCATCCTCCAGGGAGGTGAGAGGGGCTGGCTATTGAGTTAATAATCAGTCATGCCTATGGAATGAAGCCTTCATAAAAATCCATAAACTGTGGGATCTGAGAGCTTCCAGGTGGGTGAACAGATGGAGGTGCTGGGAGGGTGGCACACCTGGAGAGAGCATGGGAGCTCCACACCCCTCCCTTGTACCTTCCCTGCACGTCTCTTCCATCTGGATGTTGCTGAGTTGTATCCTTTACAAAAAAAAAAAAACAAAAACAAAAACAAAAAACAATAGATGTGTTTCCTTGAGTTTGGCGAGCCCTTCTAGCAAATGATCAAATAGAAGGAGGGGGTCTTAGGAGCCCCTGATTTATTCAATCCTGAGTACAGGAGGACAGGACTTACAAGTGGCTTCAGAAGTGGAGTGTGGTCTTATGGGACTGAGTGCTTAACCCCTGCACTAACTCCAGGTAGATGGCATCAGAATTGAATGGTGGGACACCCAGTTGGTGTCTGGAGAGTTGGAGAATTGGTATGTTTGGGATAAAAAGACACACATTTGGCATCAGAAAGTGTTCTGTGGTAGAGAAAAACAGTGTTTTCATTTAACAGAATATCTATCTGTTGAATTAGAGTCAGTAAATCTCAGCGTTGGAAGGGAATATAGAGTTCAGGTAGCCTGCCTTCCTACTCAATGTGGAAATGATGTCTGGCATCTCAGAGGAGCCAGAGATGGTGGGGTGTTTGCCTCTGCCTTAAAGAGATGGCCTTGGCAGGAGGCTGGGAGGCCCCTGTGTTTCCCATGCGGTCAGCTTGCATCCACACATGGTCATGTCATTATTTCTTGCTAGGGGATATGTGCAGAAATAATGTGGGCCAGGATCTTTAGAAAAATGTTTGCTTTCCTCCACTTTTGGCTTCCTCTCCACCGGATGGAAGCAAAGGACTCCAAAGCGCTGGTGGCCAGTGCAGCAAGATGCAAGAGCCTGAGATCCTGAGTCATGACATGGAAGAAAGGACTAGCTGGCCAGGAACACCAGCATCAGGCCATTTTGTGAGCAAGAAAGATACTTTGTATGTGTGAAGCCATTGAAATTTGAGGGATTATTTGCGAAAGCAATAGCATAATCCTGACTTTATTGATTACTTTCTTTGACAGAGCGTTTACTCTTCCAACTCTAATTGCTATGAAAACCTTATTCACTGTGTCAGCTCCAGCTGCTGTAACAAATACCATAGACCAGGTGGCTTAAACAGCAAACATTTATTTCTCACGGCACTGGAGGCTAGACATCTGAGACCGGAGCGCCAGCTTGGTCGGGCTCTTGGTGAACACTCTTTTCCTGGTTTGCAGATGGAAGGCTGTCTTTGTGTTGTGTTCTCAGATGGCAGAGAGCAGAGCAAGAAGCATGGTGTCTTGAGTCTCTTGTAAGGACGTTATCCCATCATGAAGGCTCCACCCTCATCACCTCATCACCTCCCAAAGGCCCCACTTCCTAATACCATCACTTTGGAGATTGAGATTTCAACATGTGAACTTTGGGGGGGATACCAACGTGCAGCCTGCGATGGTTAAGTTTCTGTGTCAACTTGACTGGGGTCAGGGATGCCCCTAGAGCTGATAATACATTATTTCTGGAAAAGATTAGCATTTGAATTGGTAGACTAAGTAAAAAGTCCACCACCACTAGGGTGGGTATGTATCATCCAATTCCTTGAGGGCCCAAATACCCCAAAAAGGTAGAGGAATGGTGAATTCTCTCTGTATTATAGGGCTGGGACGTCCATCTTCTCCTGCTCTCAGACTCTTTGGAGTGCCTGGTTCTGGGGCCTTCCAACTCCAGGACTTAACCTTTTGTTCTCCAGGTTGTAGACAGCAGGTTGTAGGACCTCTCAGCCTCCATAACTTCGCGAGCCAATTCCTGGAATAAATCTCTTCTTATACACATATGTGTCTGTCTCCAACTGGTTCTGTTTCTCTGGAGAACCCTGACTATTGGGCAGTCCTAATGCTCACACTGAGCCCAAAGCAGCCTTCCTGTCACTTCAGTCTATGGGCTATCATTTTACCTTTCCATCCTCCACAAACTTACTTCCTCGTCACCGAGACACATTTTCTGATATTTAACGACAGATATCATATCAGTCTTCATTTCCTTGTTTATTGCTGGATTAGGAAACAGACTCTTCTAGAAACTCAGCAGTTTTAAAGTTATCACACCAAGAATTGTGGAAATCTTTGACTGGTACTATAGGCTTTATGAGCCAGCTCTTTGTCCAAAGAGTAACAGCAAAGATCTGCTGGGAAAAACCCACCCAGACACATTCAGAGGAAACCTGAAGAGTAGAAGGTGCAGAACTTCTCACAGACTCCCTAACACAACACGCCACTGTTCATTCACTCAGTGATCGCTAACAGAGAGCCTGTGTTCTCTAGGAGGGAGAAAGACAAAGCTGGACACACCCCATTAGAAGGACTCTGGGATGGTAGTGAGGTCACTTTTAAGCTGAAACACAGTTTCCATGAAGATGGTTACTTTTACACTGAAATAGTCACCGGCCCCAAATTCAGAGACTGAACTATCCGTGAGATGCTGGCCTGACGCAAGGTGCCCTACAGGCATTTTGCCAAGTCCAGATGGTAGTACTTGCTAGCAAAGCCCAGATACAAAGAATTTGCCTTTTCTCCTTGCACAGCAGCCCTTCATCCTGGTAGAGGATCTGCCCATGATCAGCAGCGTGGCCAGCGCCGGGCAGGGTGCTGGTTGCTTACTCAGCTCAGGCTGAATGATAGTCTTCAGCCTAGTAATCTGCAGGTCCCTTCGTAATATTGCTCTGTGTGCATTTCCTTGGAGCTACAGAACCCTTTTTAAATCATCATCCTCATCAACGTAGGTGACTCAAAAAATACCTTGAAAAAACAAATACCATTGATCATCATTGTACTCGCTGTTCCTAGCAGCTGTCTTTCTCGGGTCAACTGGGTGCCCTGTGGTTTTTAATACAACCTCTGGTTAGTATGAACTCAAGGCACGTTTACGTTAAAACACATTTTGTTCTGAGTCTCTTGCATTTTAAATTATGAGGATTTACTGTTCAGTTTAGTGAACTGTGGAAATAAACAATAATACTAATGAGCCAGTCCTCTGGAAACCTCCCATGGCAGCGAAGGCTAGGGGGTGAGGACGGCTGATAGCTGACCAACCAGCATGTTCTAGAAGCAATGGGTAACTTGACAAGCCACTTCCTACGTGTGGGATGCTTTTTTAAAAATCCTCTTCTGTTTGGCTGTTTCTGCATCTTCTCTCAGCCCTGGAGATTTCTATGCAAAAGGAGTAAGAGCTTTAATTATCACCATAATTTGTAATTTCCAAGGTTTCAAGGGAGTTAAAAACTGTATAGAATATGTTTGTTTCTGTTTTATTTTGGTTTTGTCAAGGACAGACAAAAAGCATAAGTTGGACAAAGGATGAAAATCTACTTCTTTTAAGATTTCCTTCTTCACTGTGCTCCCCCCAGAGCTGCTGGGCAGGAGGGAGTTCGGTTCTTTCCTGTACTGTGTGTGGGCGAGAGCATAAGTCGGTGTGGAGGTCTGTGAACAATATCCTGCAAAATTTAAAACATGCAGGCCCTTGACCCAGGAATGTAGGAAGGTAGGAATTTAACCCCAGAAAAAAGTTAGACGAGTATGTGAAGATGTATATCAAAAAAATTCACAAAAAACAAATAGACTCTTAAATGCAGAGAACAAAGTGGTGGTTGCTAGAGGGGAGGTGGGTGGGAAAACAGCTGAAATAGGGAGGGAAAGAAGGAAGAAAGAAAGGAAAGGGATGGAGGGAGGAAGGGAGGAAGGAAGGAAAGGAAGGAAAGAAGGAATAAAGAAAAGGGAAAAAAGAAAAGAAAAAAAGAAAAAACTCACAGAATTTGGAAAACTTTAAGCCCTTCCCAGGGTGGTGGGGAGCAAACTGAGTGGGAAGGTGTCGTGGGCAGCCCTGAAATACTGGGAAGCCTCGTCTGGGAAGTCAGGTGTAGGGAGAGATGGAATTTAAAAGAAGCAAGTTTCTTGGTTTTTTTTTTTTTTAATATGACTGCTTCACATTTTCGCTCATACCAGATGCCATTTTGTTCTAATTTCTTGTGTGTGTGTGTGTGTCTCTTAAAACCCATGCTTTTTGTATTTAGCTTGGAATTCACAATCACATAGCTCCAGCTTTGACATTTTGGCAAACGTTGCACACATTCTCGGGAAGATTTTATGACCACCCGCCATTTCACTACGCGGTGGGGTTTAGCAAACACAAGATGCGGCAGGATACTTCCATTTGCCGCTTACGGACTGTGGGCCTCCCTTCAGTTCCTCAGTGCTTGACAAGGCGGAGATAGAGGTCATCCCTTCTCAGTGGGCCTAAGCTGCTGTCCTCATTCCAGTGTAGACATGATCCTGTTGGTTAAGCCCTGTGAAACTAGGTTTTGAGGGCAAAACGGTGACAACGTTTACGACTTATTTTCCCTTCGAAGACCAAAAATAAGTTTGGCAAGTCTACGTGCCACATCAGTGTGAGTGTGACTGTGTGTGTGTTAGTTTAGGGAAGCCTGATAGTGAGTGTACAGCCTGCCTCTACATGTGGGGGAAACTTCCTGAAAAGCAAACGAGCCAAGTGTCTAGGCCAAAATCCTATCATCTGTATTTGTGTCTGAAAGGATAGTTTGAGAAATCCTACTTTGAGGAATGGGGTTCATTGAGGCATCTTCAGTGGGGTTCCCACATCCCCTCATCTCCTTTTTGGGAAGATGGGAAATCACCTTCATTTCAGCATCTTACTGCCAACAGATGACCCCAGCCACTTTGCGTGCTCAGGTTTGGGTTTTCCTGTGGGAACATCTAAATCACCCTTGCTTTCCTGCATCTCCACCCCGTTGTCTTGAGGCTTGTCTACGATCTGGCCCTTACATCACATGGAGTTGCTTTGGATTTATTAAGGGGAAATGAGTAGTTTTGCAAGGATCGCACAGTGGACTGCAGAAGCTCGCCAATCTTCAGAGACCTGTGACTTCCAGGGCAGGGCGGAGAGAGGTGTCCTGGTTTAACTCCTTTATTTTTCAAGCGAGGAACCTGAGACAGGACAGAATTGCATCTTCCCTAAAGGGTCACAGAGAGGCAGAACTGGGATCATCCGATGCCCCGTGCAGAGATGTTTCTATTGTATCTCCAAAGGAGCCCTTGTTTAGAGCTGTAGACATCTGCTCGGTTTCCTTACGGTCAGCCAGTTGGTCAGCTCGTGAATGTTCATTGAGCATCTTCCAGCATGCTGGGTCCTGGGAATGGGGCAGTGACCACAGATTCCATGGTGGATTTCACGTCCACTGCAGAGTATGAACATGAAGGGAACATTTCCCCGCGCGTTGAGCACGAAGGAGAGAAAGCACAGAGTCTCAAGGGGGCAGATAACACGGGAGCAAGCCCAAGTGTTCCATCCCTCTCATTTCATGACTCAGGTCTCCAAATTGGGCAAGGAGCTGTATTTCTTTTCCAGAAGGACAGAACCCTTGGAGGCAGCGTGTGAGGGGAGCGCGTGAGTTCTCTGGTCCAGGGCCTTCTGAGATAGTTCGGTTGTACTCATTTGGTAGAAGACGAAACGGGAAGACATTTGCAATGATTTGTTTCTGGTTGGGCAGACTGGGGGTGTGAGAAGCGCCGTGTTGGGTGAGCGGCTGGGTCTGCAGTGGCTGCAGGGACAGTGGAGCCCGAGACCACCTCCTCACCTTCCTCCTCCTCTGAGATGAAGGGTAGGCCAGCTCAGGCATCCTGGTGGGGTGCCTCACCCCTGCCGTCCTGGGTTCCCCGCACAGCGGGTGTCAGTGCTGTCAGCCACAGCTCTCGTCTGCGAGCGAGGGGCACGTCCCTCCCTGCTCTCCCTCCTGGGACATGGCCCTAACCGAAGGGGGTCTCTGGGGCCAGGAGTTGGTCCACGTGGGGTGAGGCTGCATTGTCACTTTCCCAGGACCGGCCTTGGTTATAGGTAACTTTAAAAAATTGTTAGTATTGTTTTCGAACTTCGTTAACAGCTGGCAATTGAAAAGCATATGCATTTAAGGTGTACCACGGGATGCTTCGATATCCGTGTCTGTTCTAAAACATTCCGCACACTCGAGCTAGGGAAGGGACCCATCACCTCACACAGTTACCATCTTGTGCGCAGCGTGGTGACAACACCTGAGATTTACTCTCTGAACGCATTTCAAGTATGGGATACGGTGTAAGTGGAATCACAGCACCACACGTTAGAGCTCCCGCACCGATTTATCTTGCGTAACTGAAACTTGGGATGGTAAATGTTTCTTCCCAGGTTTTTATGTTCACATAGTGTTACCTTCTTAACCCTTTGGAACTGTACCGTCCGGGGGTATGAAATACGTTTGTCCGCATGCCCCATGCAGACATCACCACTGTCCATCTCCGAACTCTCTTCATCTTGTTAGACTGCAAGTCTACACCCTTAACCAATAACTCTTGAGAGCGGTTTTGAACATGAACAGAGGGCTCTTTGCCAACATGCAGTAGTTCATTTGTATCTTGGCAAAGAGGGTTTGCATCTTGAAAAGAAACTCACGTGACGCACAAAGAAGCAAAACTCTCACTTTTTCTCTTATCTGTTGCAAGAGCCAAGTCAAGGTTTCTGCTCTCTTGTTTTTCCTTCACAATTTTTCTTGACCAGTGACATTTATTCCAGAGTGAATACTTTTAATATGAATTATCCCCAGGGATAAAAAAGATGGGAGAGAGTATGTTAGTGGCATATTTTTTCCCCAACAGTACATGATGCAGGATCGTAGAAATGATAAAATCAATCCATGAGCAGCATCTGACCCCCTGTTGGGTAATTCTTCCTCCACAAAGGAAAGAGGTAAAACCCTGTGTTGTTTTTGAGCTCGGTGTTCTCATGCAGCAGATGAAGGAACAGGGCCTGGAAGACAGAATTCAAACTCGGGTCCTCCGGACTCCAAAACCAGTGCTCTCCCTGATGCCACAGCTCCATTGCAAGAGCTGAGTTATGTGCTGTTGGATCCTAGCCAAGGATGCCTCCAGGGGCTGGAACCGCCAGAGGAATGGGGAATGGAGCAGCGAGAGGAGGCGGCTCCCGGCGCTCTGCTCTCCAGGAGGGGAGAACAGACATAAGCAGGAGACCGCAGAGTGTATCTTCTCATGAAATAGGAAATGAGATGATTTTGCATTTTTAAGTCCTATCTTTTAAATCATTACGTGGAATCTGATACAAGAGCAAAGGGCAAGCTGCTGCAGGCTGAGGCGTGGATCCTGAAATAGGAGAAAGTCAGAGACTGCAGTGAGGAAGGTGCGTCACTGGCTGGATACTCAGAAGGCCCCGGGTTCCAATTTCCGCCATGGCTTGGTAAGGCGGCTTGAAAGCACAGGTGTCCATCATTTAAAGCCTCCGACCGCGTGGGTCCTGCACCTGGGAAATGAGAAGAGGAGCCGGGACCTTTTTGCAGTCCGCTCCTGTGTACCTGTCCCAAGGGTGAACTTGGGGGCTATGATTCATTTCAGCTCTCCTAATAATGTGAGGCTCACCAAGCCTTATGCTGCACCGGACTAAAGGTTTGGGTTTTATTTCCCCAAGTCTGCACCCTGGGTCGTTCTTGATGAGAACGCTCCAGATACAGGAACACTGGGATAAAGGCCATGCGTACCTTTGGTCCCGTTCTGTGGTTACTCAAGAAGCAGTCAACAGAAATCCCCATTGATATTCTTGCTTCTTTGGTTAAATACTTTGGTTTAGAGAATATGAATATGAGAAAATCTCTGACTTTGGTGTGTAAGGTCTAAAGTAGGGAAAGGACTCAAAAAGACAAAAAAAAAAGAATGTCTTGACTAAAGTCCTAGATCCACCATTTATCAGCTCTAGGGTTTTTGGCCACTTACTTAAATCTTCCTGGGCCTCAGTTTCCTACCCTGTAAAGTGCCCATATACTAGACATACCGCTGTACTTACTATAAAGGATTTTTCTTCTTTTTTTTTTTTTGATTTTTAGAAAATCAACTTTATTGAGGTACAATTTACATGTGATAGAATGCACCTATTTTAAGTGGACAGCTTAATGAGTTTTTTTTTCACTTTTTAATATTTTTTTACTATATTATGTTAGTCACCATACAGTACATCACTGGTTTTTGATGTAAAGTTCGATGATTCATTACTTGCGTATAACACCCAGTGCACCATGCAATACGTGCCCTCCTTACTACCCATCACCGGTCTATCCCATTCCCCCGCCCCCCTCCCCTCTGAAGCCCTCAGTTTGTTTCTCAGAGTCCACAGTCTCTCATGCTTCATTCCCCCTTCTGATTACCCCCCCTTTCTTTATCCCTTTCTTCTCCTACTGATCTTCCTAGTTCTTATGTCCCATAGATGAGAGAAACCATATGATAATTGCCTTCTCTGGTTGACTTATTTCACTTAGCGTTATCTCCTCCAGTGCTGTCCATGTTGCAGCAAATGTTGAGAAATCGTTCTTTTTGATAGCTGAGTAATATTCCATGTGTATATGGACCACATTTTTAAAAGATTTTATTTACTTATTTGAGAGAAAGCAAGCACAAGCAGGGGGTGCGGCAGAGGGAGAAGGAGAAGCAGGCTCCCTGCTGAGCAAGGAGCCCTATGTGGGGCTTGATCCCGGGACCCTGAGATCATGACCTGACCCAAAGGCAGACTCTTAACAGACTGAGCCACCCAGGCGCCATGCCCCCCAAATTCATATCTTAAAGCCTAATCCCCAGGCGTTAGGTGGCGGGGCCTTTGAGAGGTTGCTAGGTCCTGACGGTAGAGCCTGCATGATGGGATTAGCACCCTCGTAAAGGAGGCCCAGGAAGCCCCTTTGCCCTTTTCTTCACATGTGAGGACACAGTGAGAAGGCACCACCTAGGAAACAGGCTCTCGCCAGACACCACATCTGCCCACGGTCTCGGACTTCCAGCCTTCGGAACTGTGAGAAATGAATGTCTGTGGTTTATAAGCAGCCCGATGGACAAAGGCAACTCCCAAATACAGACTGAGAGTTCATCATCCGTGAAAAGCCGTCCACTCTGTGAATTCCCAAGGGAAGCAAGCGCCGTCCTCCTCGCCCACAGCAAGCTTCCACTTCCTCCGAGTGGGAAGTGATTTCCAGGAGGTGTTTTAAAAATAAGGCTCTGGGGCGCCTGGGTGGCACAGCGGTTAAGCGTCTGCCTTCGGCTCAGGGCGTGATCCCAGCGTTACGGGATCGAGCCCCACATCAGGCTCCTCCGCTATGAGCCTGCTTCTTCCTCTCCCACTCCCCCTGCTTGTGTTCCCTCTCTCGCTGGCTGTCTCTATCTCTGTCGAATAAATAAATAAAATCTTTTAAAAAAAAATAAAAATAAGGCTCTGTTCAAGAAAGCAACAGATTAGTATGCCGATTCAATTTACATTCAACGTCATAGTGTCATGCTGTTCCGTTGGTATTGTTACAACGCTAAGTCTAGTCTCCCGGTTTTATAAGTTGATACTCCTGTGCCTTTTGGGGCATGGGCGTCTAAAAGGCAAGCTCTGGATGGACAGACACCCTGTCTAAGGCAAAGGGCCGAGACAGCGGACTCTGCACCACGGTCAAGGCTCCTGACTGTTCAGTTTCTTTTCCAAAATGTCTGCAAATGAAGTTAATAACGGTTGCTTCAAGAGATTCTCGAGGAGTTAGAGATCATGACAGTGTGGACTCTTAGGCACAGGAGACGCTCAGTAAAGGCCTCCGGCGCCGAGCAGAGCGTCTTGATTCTAGTAGATGCTTCAGGAAACGGTGCGCGGCCGCCGGCGTCTTCAACGCGTGTGTACCGAAGCCAAGGAGAAGCAGGTTTCAGGGCAGACTCTGGGCCCGAGGGGCAGAAACACGCCCATTACTGTTATTGTTACCGGCAATAAACATTTCTCTTGTGCCTTATGCCTTCTGCCCAATAAACAAATTAAACCAGGCTAATAACAACATTCCTTTGCTAAAGAATTCATTCCATCTTCCTGTGTCCAAGATCCCTTCTCGGGAGCCTCATCTCTCATGTTTTGACGTTGCTGATTGGAACGCATGAAGCATTTCCATAATAACAAGCCACTTTACAGGCGTCGAGCTTACGGAGTAGAACATTGATTTGTATTGTGTATAAGGAGCACTTAGGAGAAAGGGAAACAAATGATACTGACTCCCAGCCAGCCTCTTGCCCACCCTTGACGGTAGTGGGAGCCAAGGCGGCAGTGCCTTCCAGGCATGGGAAGGGGCTCCAGCTTCCCTTGATTGGCCTCCAGGGAGGAGGCTGAAATTGTTTCCAGCGTTTTGGGGTTCCAGCAAAGGAGTGTCCTCAGGCCCTTTCTAAAATAAAGTGGCCCTGCGCTTGTTAGGGAGCGGAGAGGCAGCCACCGCGTAAACTGAAGACAGGCCTTGCCCTCAGAGCAGCTGGATGCTTAGCGGCTTGAGCCCCAGGTTTTAATCTCTACGCTGGCAAAAGTCCTCTTTCCTGCTTGCATTGCAGGAGAGTTCCGCGTAGACAATTAAAAAAAAATGTCTATATATGTTTTTTGCAACTTCTAAGGATTGCATCAATATTGCGATTACTCGAATTATTCCTGTGGTTCCCAGCCCATGACTCCTTTCAGCTCATGTAGCAGAGAAGTAAGCTAAATAACTTTTCATATGTACGTCATGGACAGGCCAGCAAAAAAGGACAATGGTATTCTTTTTCTTTTTTTTTTTTTTTAAAGATTTTATTTATTTATTCAACAGAGATAGAGATAGCCAGCGAGAGAGGGAACACAAGCAGGGGGAGTGGGAGAGGAAGAAGCAGGCTCATAGCAGAAGAGCCTGATGTGGGGCTCGATCCCACAACGCCGGGATCACGCCCTGAGCAGAAGGCAGACGCTTAACCGCTATGCCACCCAGGCACCCCACTTTTTTTTTTTTAAAGATTTTATTTATTTATTTGACACAGAGAGAGACAGCCAGCGAGAGAGGGAACACAAGCAGGGGGAGTGGGAGAGGAAGAAGGAGGCTCATAGCGGAGGAGCCTGATGTGGGGCTCGATCCCACAACGCCGGGATTACGCCCTGAGCCGAAGGCAGACGCTTAACCACTGTGCCACCCAAGCACCCCTGGTATTATTTTTCTTATTTCCCCAATTCCCTCAGGAGTTTGAAGGATGACCTGAATTATAGATATAGATGTTTCTAGGAAATGCCCGTGTGCGCGTGCGCACGTGCACGCACTCAGGGGTGGGGGGAGGAAGGAAAGAACGTCTCCGAATGGTCCCAGTGGCATCCTGCCCAGTGACATTTAGCAAATCATGGGGATCTGTCCCACCTCGAGTGGCTCGGCAGCCGCAGTCTGCCTGGGGTAGCAGTGACAGCTCGCAGTGTGACTTCACACCCTCCACCTCCCCAGGGCCTGGGGGAGCGACACAGGGTGCAAGCACTAGAATTAGTAAGTCACGTATCCCCCCACCCTCAGCGTTCTCTGTATAAAACGAACCGATGGTCATTCAGCTCCAGTGCTTCCGTAATTCCCAACCCTAGTCAGTGGAACCGCCGCACGATTTACTCCAGGCTATAGCCCTGAGTCTTGCAAAAGCCACCTACATGTTATACGTGTGTTAGGATGCTTTCAGTGGTGGCTTCTGAAAGTGGCTTGAACAACTAGGGTATTTACTTTGTAAGAGGACATGAATTTCACACGGCCTTTTCCCAGCTTGGTTCAGTGACCCGAAGATGCCCGCGAGCCCCCAGGCTCATCTGGGGTTAGCTATCTGGGCTGCTATGAGGAATTTATTAGGAGGACTTGGTTCACAGGGTAGTGGACGGGGAGAAGTCCCGCTGTCTGCAAGCTGGCGAGCCAGGAAAGGCAGTGGTGTAACTCAGCCTGAGTCCAGGGATCCCTCTCCCAGGGCGGAGAACGTGACATGGGATGCTCTAACTCAAACGGCCACGTAGGACAAAAAAGGATGCATTCCTCCTTTCTCTGATGTTGTTCTGTTCACGCCGTCCTCAGATTGGGGGGTGCTCCCCACTCCGGAGAGAGTAATCATGCTGAGTCCCCTGATCCAAATGCAAGTCTCATCAGGACACACCCCTGATAAGGTTTACCTGCACGCCTGGGACCCAGTGGAGTTGACACTGAAATTTACCGTCACTAGAGCTGTCCTCCTTGTCATCATGGTCATTTCTCCTTAACTCAATCCTCTGTCCTTCTGTTTGGACTTTCAAATCTGCCAGAGGGAAGCTCCCCGGAGGAAATCCTTTTATCTTATGGACTCAAAGGAGTGGAGCAGATCTGCGTGAGGAGAGAAGAGAAAGGGACCTATGTGTGTATTTGTACCTTTCGTGACTGCTGGAATGACCCCCGTAAACTCCCGACTCCTTCACTCCTTCGGAGGCGTCTGCTCTTCGGTGAATGGTAGGGTTCTTGCGTGTCCGTAAGCACATTTGGACGTTACACCTTGGGGCTCAGAGGATGTTTTTATACTCTGACAGCTGTAATCAAAGCATGGGGATTACTTAAGCTAACAAGTGAGGATCCAGCACCGTAGAAATGCAAACAGAACTTTAATTCATCATTCTGCTAATGGCTCTTCCTCGGTACATGCATCAGCCTCCTCCTCGCCCTAATAAATACACGGCATTGTTTTATGACCTCTCTTCTACGTGTTAGCATAAGGAGAGAGTTACTGGGGCCCCTAGCAGGTGGGGACGTGGTGGGATGGAGGGTTTGCAGGGGGGTGACTCTTCTGTCGGTATGTCCTCTAGCCGGATGACGCCAGTTCTTTCTCCTGGGCTCAGCCCCGTCCCTTCCTGTGGCACTCTCAGTGCAGAATGAATCCCACGTTTGTATGCTTATGCCCTGTACTGACAAACCAGTGTTCCCTCCAACTGGGTGGGGGGGAGGCCTGGATGTCCACACAGGGGTATAAGACAAAACGGCATGGTCAGGTCCTTACTTCTATCACTTACCGGCTAAGACAGAAACCAAAGACCGTTAGCTTAGTCTCGACACTAATCCTCCAAGCACAGATCTTTGTGCATGGGTGACATTTCCCCCGAAGCACAGTCAGGTTTAGGCCAACACCTGATTTAATGTTATTTTTCTCTCTCTGCGACCTGATACTGTTGTATGCATGAACGCATTAGTTAGCTTGGGCTGCCGTTCAGGACCACAGACAGGGAGGCGTCAACAACAGACGTTTCTCATCTGCCAGTCTGGAAGCTGGAAGTCTGAGGTTAAGGTTTCCAAAGGGCTGCACTCTTCTGAAGCCCTTGGCTCGTACACGGCCATCTCCATGTGGCCTCCCGCTCTACGCGTCTGTGTCCTGCCCTCCTCTTCTCATCAGGACGCCAGTCACACTGGATAAGGGCCCACCCCTTGTCCTCATTTTAACTTAATTACCTCTTTCAAGACCCTTTCTCCAAATACTGTCGTCTCCTGAGGCACAGGGGTTAGGCCTTCGATTACGGAATGTGGAAGGGGACACAATTCAGCCCGTAACAGTGGAGCTGATGCTCACTGACCCAGAAGGTCACACGGTTTGGGGACATTTTTGAAAGGAGACGAGAATCCCATAACTCTGCACAGGCAGAGGGTGAGAGGCTCTGTGGTTTCTAGAACGTGAATGCCTATGGCTGCCACAGTCTTCCAAATGAAGGTAGGTTTCAGAGAGATGAATTGAACACAGATTTTGAAACTTCCGAGCGAGCTGAACACTGGAGGTGTGTCACATTTGCAAAGCCAGAAGTTTAGAGTTTGGGAGATGCGGGATCACATGTTTATACCTCCTTTAGTGGCTCCTCCAGCTGGTCTCACTTAGATGTTGTCGAAGGGTAGCTGGGTCCCCCTGGGTGGTGGGAATCTACTCCATGGAAGGCCCTTTTCCCCCTTCTCCTTCCCACCATAACATGCTTTCCTATGGATTCAGTGGGCTTGTTGGGACAGAGGCAGTCATGGAACCCAGGTCCCACCGAACAGTCACATCTGTCCCTCTGAGCTTAACTAAGACACATCTGACCTCATACAAGCAGAGGTCAAAGCCAGGAACGGCTGAGCTCATGAACCCTGGATTTCTGTTTCTCAGTTCGGGGAGAAAACGGAGCTGGGCACGTTCCCAGTTTGTGCGTCCTCCTGCAAATCCCGCTGGCCGCCAAGCCACAGCCACAGAAAGGCGCAGAACGAGGAGAGGTCGCAGTTCAGATGAAATCACTGGAGTTCTGCCTTGAGATTGTTGGGTTTTGTTTAATTTCAACTCTCCAGATTCAGCTGGGGGCTCTGCTAGACTGACTTTAAACTGCAGGAGGTGAAAAAAAAACTTCCCTGAGTGCATAGAAAAACAATGCATCTATTTAGGGGCCAAGTTTCTGTCCCCTCCCCCATGCAGACGCAGTAACACGCCAGTAACCAGTTTTTCCAGGGAAAGGTTTTTTTTTTCCCTCCTGTCTTTTTAGGGGAGTGACAAATGCTATTTACTAAAGAAAAAAAAAGAGGAGCCTGTGTCCTCACCACAAAATAACAACACTGTAGATCACACTGGCTGAAGGCTCCACATCTTATAAACACAGCACACTGCATTACTCAGCACGGAGTTATTATGTTTCATTGCCGAGAGCAGCCGACTCTGAATTTATTAATGATTCATGCTCGCCTTGGCAGAACATAATGTATACTAATCACACGGAACCAGGGTACAAGAGCACTTTAAATGCATTTGTCCAGTTAATAGTTTGACTTAATCTGATATTTCATTGGGTCACCGACCTTTTCATTGTAGGTAATGTACAGAGGAAAATGTATGGTCGACACCCTGGTGAATCAACAGAGGGCTTTCTGGTTACCAGGCAACGTGCTGCTTAAGCTTTAGGTCTGCATAATTCTGCCCACACTTTGCTTCTCTCAGTTGATGAGCTTAAGTGTGGCTCTGTGAGCTCGCGCCTGTGTGTGTGTGTGTGTGTGTGTGTGTGTGTGTGTGTGTGTGTTTTGGGAAGGGAGACACCCCAGGTACAGAGTAGCTCATTTATGCTGCTTTTTATAGGCATTAAGCCATAAGCTCCCATTATGAACAACCATGCCAGAGTTAATACTCAATAAACAGTATGGTTTATAAGCAATTAGGGACCCAAATCTCAAAATAAGACCGTTCAGCAGAATGAGAGCATCTACCCTCACCATGCTTAGTAAGATATGTAGCTTGTTAAAAGTGTCATAATTCTCCTTTAAAAAGCAATTAACAGTTTGGTGTATTTCGGTCTGCCCGGCACAGTTCCTTAATCAAACGTGAACACAATCAAAGCGGCACTTCTCGGCTCTCTGTGATGGACGGTCGTTTACCCAGAAAGCACAGTTGAAAAATAAAAGGATGAATTGACGTTCTCCCCTGTTTGTTTATCAGACTGAGAATCTGTTGAAGGCATCAAGATGAGCCTGATATATGCATTTTGTCAGGTTTTCAAAGAAAGCCAGCCCACTACTCTATTTTGCCGGATGTCTTTGTATTTCTTAGTAACTTTGTAGGTTAAAAAAAAAAATCTGTTTTCCAGCTCCGTCTTGAAATCGTGGTGGGTGATTGGAGAAACAACACACATTTGCTATGCGTCGTCTTGTATGACAATGGACGCAAATCCATAGTTCTTTTAAAGATTTTATTTTTTTATTTATTTATTTGACAGAGATAGAGACAGCCAGCGAGAGAGGGAACACAAGCAGGGGGAGTGGGAGAGGAAGAAGCAGGCTCATAGCAGAGGAGCCTGATGTGGGGCTCAATCCCATAACGCTGGGATCACGCCCTGAGCCGAAGGCAGACGCTCAACCGCTGTGCCACCCAGGCGCCCCCGCAAATCCATAGTTCTTATGCTCTGCAGTGACTGGGATGTTTTGTGGCATTTTATAATTGGATTCAAAACTAAGTTAGAGATTTCCTTTACCTGACGTATCTGAGGCTAATGAACCGTATTTTTAAATATACGTATAAGTGATGGAAGCTTCCAGCACCGTGCCAAGATGCTGGGAAACTGGGCAGAGACAGATGTGTTTCCTTCCTCCCAGGGACTCGCCATCCAGGACAGATTTATAATCAACTACACATTTCCTTTTAAAGCACCATGAAATGAGTATATCCTAGATCAAACGTCTGGCATTCTAAAATCACTTATTTGACCCTTTTACCCAAAAACAGAATTTTTTTTTGGCAAGGGTGGAGGGAAACGTGCACAGAGAGAAGAGGGAAAATGCAGTGTGCAAAGGTAGTTGGCGGAAACGTCAAATTAAACACCGAATTTAAGAATTGATTCGTCTTTCATCCCTACTCGCCAGCTTTAAGCATTTTAGAAGTGGCTCCGGAAGGCGATCTGTTGAAATCCCTCCATTTTGTGACTCCAGTCCTTCCTGTCGAGCTGAAGGTGTCGTTACTCGAACACGAATGTGTTCGTACCCATCAGCTGTGGAGACTCGAGTTTCGTCTGAGAGACGACAAACCTGGATGATTTGTAGCGGTCGCTCTCTAGCAATCTGTGATTCAGCAAATCACTGAACTGCAAATTTTTCCTGATGTGTATGTAGGTTTAGGGAAGAGAAATCAATATAAGGAAAAGCAATAATTGAGGGAAGACAACGAGGTGGAAGGAGTCCTTTAACAGACAGGCGTAAATATGCAGACTGAAAACCAACCTTCGAATGAACCAGATTTGAGAAACGCTTCCAAGCCAAACTTTCAAGACACTCCGTTAATTCTCGGGGCCAGGATTCGGGCACTCTCAAGTACGGGCTGGGAAAATCCTGTTTCCCTCCTCGTGGGATATTGAGATGGCCACTGGACCAACACTAGGCAGTCTCCAGCTGGAAAGTGTAAACGGTCCCTAAGCCCACCATTGTGTGTGTATTTTTTCATCCCACAGTGTTTCTATAGGTCTTTTGTATGTGGCACGTCCCAGACAGTATTCCCCCGGGGTGGGGGGGAGTGGTTCTCACTGCCCTTTGCCTCCTGTTGCCCTCCTCCTCTGTACCCGCTCCCTAATTCTGATCATGGAAGAGGAAGACCCAACTGTGAGGGAGGATCCCTTAGAGTCCGAGAGAAGATGCATGTGGAATCCTAAGGAAATATTCAGGACTGCAAAATTTCCTCTCTCTTTAGCAGCGTTTAGAGGATGAGCTGGAGTTTGAGGAAATATCTGGTGCTTTGGAACTCAATCCATAGAATGGAGTGCCGCATATGCTTCTTCTCCGGACAGCTCCTTACAAATGTACCCGTTTATGCAAAATTCCACAGTTATAAATGCATTCCTTTGGCAGTAAGGTATGTCAAAAGGGTCTCCATGAAGCCACAGGCAGCCACTCAGGCAAACTGAATCCTGTCTGGTAGACCAAGCCGGCAGACTGAACGGTAGTTATGAGGTGGTAGAGCAGAGATCTAGAACAGAGATGGTTCTCCTTGGTTGGGAAGGGGATCAGGATAAAGGGACAATACGTACAAGAAGCAAGGATTCGAAAAAGGATATGGGGCAATGCTGAATGCAGTCCGCCCTCACCGAATACGTTTCTCTAGGATTTACCTGATGTCTAGCTCCCCCTTTCTAGAAAGTGCACAGTGGAGTGACCAGCTCCTGCGTTGTCTCCTCCATAACTGACTTGTTTCCCCTTCTAGCCAGTGTAGTCCTAGCAGGCGCTGAATTCTCACTGGGGTGAATGGGGGGATTTATTGGAGGGAGAAGAACAGCAGGTATTGACGATGGCAGTAAAGAGGTCAACATTCACCTTAGGGGCACTAAATCCTGCTGGCCACTGAAACACAAAGTCGGTGTTTTGAGGGTGGTGTCAGATGCATCCTAACTCTGCTCCCCAGAAGCAGCTGGAAATACCTTTCCAAGGGGTATGTTCTTTTAGCTTCGCTGTTTCCATTTATGCTAATGGTTTACAGGATGCAGGACTGGAGAGGTTGGAGAAATGGCATTGCTACTTTTTTATTTTTGAAAAGACACTCACTAATTCCCATCAGAAACACCGCTGTCTTTTCATTTTGATTTTTGATGGCGGTATCTCCCTCCTCTGCGACACACGGGGAACAGGTGGGGGCCGCAGGAGGGAACACTGAAGGGATTCGTGTCTGCAACAGAGCTCTCCCCGTACCTCGGGCTGTTGGGGCCCATTTTACTCTCTCAAGCAGACATGCACATTTACTCATTGATTTCCCATCCACCTTCTTTAAATGAAGCTTTTCTTCCCCTGATTAATTATTAAGCCATTGAATAAAAACCAATATCAGAGAGAGTTTGTTAGAAAGAAACCATCTCTGCTAGTCCAGGGTTTCATGTAAATGGAGTATTGTCACTGTTTTTGAGAGAGCAATGCGTCAGCCCCCCCATGGGCTTCGGTGCTGAGACACCAACCGTTGCTGATTTGCGACCCAGGTGCACCCAGGGCTGTTTAAGGACCAAGGACGTGGGCACAGCACAGACGGTGGCCGCAGGAGATGAGAGCTGCCCACATTGTCCAGAGAGAGCGTTTTCAGAGTCTCTGAGAAGCGATCTCCTCTTCCCTTTGGCTGTTCCCCTTGTGCTTCCTGGTGTCCTTTGGCCGTGGGCATAGCGTCATATCTCACAATTATTGATAACGCTTTGAAAAGCAAACGCCACCCATGTGACAAATTCATATTCAGTAGAAGTGACTGGCGACTCGCTTCTCTCCTGAGTGCAGGTTGTGATGGGGAGGGGGAAGGGAACATATGCTTTGGGCACCTGCAGGGAGCTCATGGGAAAGACCCAGGGAGGGAAAGACAAGTTTCACCGAGAGTACTTGCAAACACATTTGAAGCAATGATTGTGCTTCAGACACTGTTTAAGGACTGAGTGCGGGTTCTTATGCCCATTTTGCAGATGAGGGCATGGTGGCAGAGGGGGTGAGTAACTTGTCCAAAGTAACGAGGCTAAGCTGGGGAGCTAGGCAAGCCCAGGTCATCTGCCTGAGAGCCAGAAGGTTCTGAAACTCAGCTCTGTCTTGGCTTCTCCCTAGAGAAGGTGGACCCGTGGTGATCTGATTTCATTCTTGCTGCCCCACATGGGGTGCATCCCCGTGCCTGACAACTTGAGTTCAGTGGATGGCAGAACAGGCTCCAAACTCAGGAGAGCTGCTCGGACTCCTGGCCGTGTCACGTGGTTGGTTCCCAATTTGGATTGGTTTCCTCCTGCTTTTCCTCTTCCTCTCTTCCCCTCGGGGCTTTACGTTGGTCATGTTGGTGAGAGGGATCTGGACCACTTCTCTCTAGGTTTCTGTTCACTTCAGATTCGAGTCCAACTTTTGTACTTTCTTCTGAGCTTGGGGTACCTTGGGTTTACCCTGGAGTAAACACACACCATAGGGAACAGTCTAGAATTGGCCCGGCTCCTAGCATCCTCCGAGAAACCCTGGCCCGCCAGGGTGTTTCCTTGGCATTTGGATTTGGGAAGCTCTTGGTGGATCATCGCCGTCTGGACGGCTCTTCAACAGTCATGGGAAGAAGAACGTGGAGCCAGCAGTATAGCTCAACAGGACTCCTTCGACGCTGAAAAACTCTCCACATGCACCTGGCAAGTCACAATTTCCAGTTCTAGAAGGGTCTCATGAGGTTTCCCTCCATCCTCTAACAGCTCAAATAAGAATCCCTTCCTTATACCCTGGCAGGGGGTGAAGATGGCCTCACTCTTCTGTAATGATCTGTAAGAGCAAAGCCGTTCAAGTAATTCCAGAGCCTTCTACCACTCCAGTGTGTATCAAAAGGAAAACCGTAAGCTCAGACTCTCGAGTGCAGAATGAGAACATTAGTGCCATGGGAGTGTCAGTGAGTGTTTTCCTCCCTTATTTGCAGAGCTGGTGAAGCCAGAGATCATCCCAGACGGAAATTCTGTGTTAAGAAGCCTGTAGAATGGGGGCGCCTGGGTGGCTCAGTCGTTGAGCATCTGCCTTTGGCTCAGGGCGTGATCCTGGCGTTCTGGGATCAAGCCCCACATCAGGCTCCTCTGCTGGGAGCCTGCTTCTTCCTCTCCCATTCCCCCTGCTTATGTTCCCTCTCTCGCTGCCTGTCTCTCTCTCTGTCAAATAAATAAATAAAATCTAAAAAAAAAAAAAAGAACCCTCTAGAATAGGGGCACCTGGGTGGCTCAGTCTTTAAGCATCTGCCTTCAGCTCAGGGTGTGATCCCAGGGTCCTGGAATCAAGCCCCACATCAGGCTCCTCCGCTGGCAGCCTGCTTCTTCCTCTCCCACTACCCCTGCTTGTGATCCCTCTCTTGCTGGCTGTCTATCTGTCAAAAAAAAAAAATCAAAAGAAAGAAGCCTATAGAATACAACTTGAGGACATGGCTATGATGTCCCAATCACTGTTTGAAGACTGGGGCAAATTTAAGGGCACTTATGACTGTCTGGACTGTCCCTCTTGCCCTCGTGTCCTGCTGCCAGACACTTGCGACTCTGGTTTGCCAGCCTGCTGGGCGCAAGGTCTCAGGCTCAACACATGTGACTGCAAAACAGTCTTATAGATGTCATGCCTGTTTTATGAATCAAATGAAAGCAGATATAAAAACTTAAAAATTAAGTTGCAACCCAAATGTACATCCAGGGATGAGCAGGTAAGCAAAATGTGGTGTATGCACATAACGGAATATTACTGAGCCTTAAAAAAGGAGACCCTGCCGCACGCTGGAACATGGTTGTACCCCAGGGGACGTAGTGCTGAGTGAGATACGCCGGTCACAGTAGGACGAATACCGCGTGATTCCACCCACAGCAGGTGCCTCGAAGGGTCAACTCATAGGCACAGACAGTAACATGGTGGCTGTGAGGGGCTGGGGGAGGGGAGAATAGGGTGAGCTGTTGTTTAACAGGCAGATAGCTTCAGATTTGCAAGACGATCGGGTTCTGGAGATCGTTGCATCACCAGGTGCATATAGTTAATATTACTGTCACATGCGCTTATAAATGGTCAAGATGGTAGATTTTATATTGTGCATTTTTTTTACAACAAGAAATAATTAAGTTGCAAATTCATTCCTCATTTACCAAAAAACAAAACAAAACTCTCAAAATACTGAACAAAGGAAGTGAGGCACAGGAAGCTCATTTATAGAATACTGTTTGTGTAACAGAGGTCACATCAGGGGAGGTGTGTTTGAGGATAAGGTTCTCAACTATAGATGACTTCTCGATATGGGGATGAAATGATGAGATGCATGAGCCCGTTTTCTCGAAACCCGTAAGGATACAAACCCGCGAGACAGAGATGACTTTGATGGGCACTTACCTGAGTGCCCTGGACCCACATGAGCCCATGACAGGCACTGCCCCCTGTCCTGGCTCTGGGATGTTAGCGTGATCATGAGCGTTCGTGCACAGATTGGCAAACTGAGGCACGCGCGGGGAGGTGAAGGAACTTGTACCCGGCTGGTAACTGCAGGCCCACATCCAAATTACGATTATTTACTGCACCATTAACGGCCTCTCGAAAGGTTAACTTTGATTAATCTTGCCCCATGTGCATGCCCATTTGTTCGACAGCTTCAGGTCCGTCTATTCTGCTACCAGCCACCATCCATTTCTCAACCTCATTAACAAAGATATAATAAGAAAATTCCTGTATGCCTCGAGGACATAGAGGTGCACCAGGCTTCTGACATTTCCCCAGCTTGACGGATTCCTAACAAACTTGCATTAATTAGTAATCTTGCAAATCACCTGTTGGAAACTCAGTTCCAAAAATCCCCTAGAGCACACCAAACCTACCAGTTTACTTCTTCTGGAATTCACCTTTGCTCCTTTTTGCAACATTGGGCTAAGCTCGTCTGCCATCTGTCTTCCGTCTCCCACCCATTGCCTTCTTTTTTTTTTTTAATTTATTTTTATTTATTTGACAGAGACAGCCAGCGAGAGAGGGAACACAGCAGGGGAGTGGGAGAGGAAGAAGCAGGCTCCCAGCGGAGGAGCCCGATGTGGGACTCGATCCAGGAACGCCGGGACCATGCCCCGAGCCGAAGGCAGACGCCTAATGACTGCACTACCCAGGTGCCCCCCACCCATTGCCTTCTAATTGTGCCGTCCATCTGCGACCAAATCCGTCTGCTTATTTCCTTGCTTCAGCTCGCCATCATAGGTGCTTGGTGATAGGAATTCCCTGAAAACACAGCACGTATACCTTCTCCTCTATTGGCCTTCCCTTCCTTTTGAACAGCACTTGCCCATTTTCTGATGTGAAAACCAAGAAGTTGAGTGGTTCTTCCTTCTCTTTGCCACTTGTTGACATTACATTAGTTTTCTTTAAGCAGTGGCCTCATTTCTGGTCCATTTTATTCCCTACATTTATTATTATTATTTTTGAATGTGCTTTCTATTCTTTGTTCTTGGCGTTTTTCATGAACCTGAGTTCCTTCTGGTCCAGAGCCTCTCGGATGCGATGCTTAGAGGTTGATGTGTCTGGTGTATTCCTTGCGCTGTGGTTATGCGTGAGCGGATGTGACTTCCTTTGCGTTCTGAGCAGTGAAGCCACTAGCAAGGTGGGTCCAGGTTGTGAGCTAGGATTGGTAAAATGAATGTGGGATGATGTCCTGATAGTTGAGGTCTCCCTGGCACTACCAGGAAGTGTCTTTGTGCTGATTCTAGACTTGGAGTCTAGATTTGGAGAGCATCTCAGTTCTCCTGCTGCCTGGGTGATCAACCCCAGCGGACAAACCGCTGGGTCTTGGGAACTGTGCTGTTGGCTTGCTCACCACACAGTGACCAGTGACCTTGGCTGGAAATAGTAAGGCTTCTGCTGATAAGATGGCGATGCAGTGATTAGTCTTCCTGTGAACTGAAGGAATAATATCGAAATATCAAACTCTCAACCTTAGAGGATTTTAGAAACTAACCACAGTAGCATTACGTAGAAAGCTGGGAGTCATATAAATCCCAATCAGCTCATGGTCCTTCAGCCCGTGGTCAAACTCCCAGAACAATAACACTTTATAAGCAGTAAAATCAATATGCTGTCAAATTAGCTGACACTTCTCAAAATCTATGGGGGGAAACAAATAAGCAAACAAATATTAGCTCTAACGGAGGGACAAACGTGGGCACAGAGAGATCACAGGAAAACCTGTTGTTCGGCCCTACGGGGACTGACTCAGAACTTCTAGCCGCCATGTTGGCAGCGAGCCCACCTTCCCAGATATCTGTTCAGAGGCAGCACCGCCAAGTCATAGGTGTTAGGAGATTATTTTTAATTCCAGTAGTAAATTCTGCTACTTGACTTAGTAACCGAACCTGTAATGTTATGATGCATCTATTGCAAATTCGCTTGGGTTATGAGTCAATGAATAATTAATGTCTAATAGATACAGAATGGCATGATTGCAGATCATCCCTTCTTATACAATTTCAAGGCTGAATTTCATTTTTATCCAGGTAATACATGGACATCGTTGATGCAGTCGAATACTTGTAGTTCTGAAAGGCTTATATTGAAAAGTGGCTCGTGTTAGGGTGCTTGCACAGCCTGCCACAAAGGCTGGGTGCCGGTGGTTCCCTTGGAGGGGATCCCCAGGAGCACTGGTGGGGAAGTGGGAAGGTGGGAGAGGACGGGGAGGGAGGGAGCCACTCAACAAACGTTGATGTACAAAATGATTCTGTGCTCATGATGTACAAAATGATTCTGTGATGTACAAAATGATTCTGTACAAAATGATTCTGTGCTCAGCTTAACCAGGCCAGGGAGCTCTGGCATTGGGGGAGGACACGCCTCAGAGCTGACCCCCACACACCCACAAGGGCTGAAGTGGTTGGAATATTCGCCATCTTCTTCCCACCCATGGTTGGTCTGAGGGTTACTGGGAGCATGGCGCCCACCCCAGGCAGGGCCCAGCTGGAGAGAGCCCACAGGGGAAGAGTCCCTGAGCCTTCCAGCCGGTGCAGGAAAGGTGGGAGACAGCTCTCTCCTGAGAGCTCTGAGACAGCTCTCTATAGTGGCCCTCATCTTCCTCATCCCGTCCCCATTAGAGGAAGCTGCTTCCAACATTTTCGTTTTTCTATTCACCTCTGTATTTCCTAATTTATGATTTTAGATAGTATCTGTTGCTTTTTTTTTTATGATTTGAGGGTTTAGCTGTCGTAAATCATCGCCAGCCCCTCCTTCCTCGTCCTCTGCCTTCTCCTGTTTCAAACGGTGCTATGTCACTCAACTAAATAACACTATGGAAGGATTTTCACTCGCAAGTCAAGAGGCATAATTTGATTGCATTTCCTATCTTACGCTCCTAGTTGTTGTTCTTGGAATTATGGCCTCGTTTTAACATTTGCCGAGTTTTTTATGTACTTTATCACTGACTCTTTCCAGATGCTCTAATGCATCTGGCACATACCTGCCGATAACCTTGCCAAATGCTCCAACACTTCCCAATAATCCGTCAGCTCCGTTCTGGCACCCCCTCCACCTGCCCCACTCCTCCGCCTGGGGGTGTCTCCCGTGCTCCCCGCTCTTTTGTTCTGGTTTGTTTTCGAAGCCTGGCACAGAGCTGAATCCCTGGGGCTCTCCTGTGCTGCCACCCCGGGGTCCTGTTTCCTCCATCCCATGCTTTCCTTTCTTTAGCCCCTTGTTGAGGTGGAATGTGACATTGTGGGGGAAGCAGGCAGGACAGGTGTGTGCCCTGGAGCCACCCAGCTTCTCTGTACGTGACCATTTCCACCTGGCTGCAGGGGTCCGAAAGCCAGACGAGTGACCCAGGCTGGAGTGAGACTTGAAACGACCTGCTGTTGTCAGCTTCCCCCCATCTTCCCCGTTAGCACAATCCCAATCAGCACTTCCATGCTGTAGGGGAGATGTGTCCCTTCTCATAAATGTCACCCCTTTGCAGACATTTCATCGTCTGTACCTGCAGGCCCTGTGCCACTCCCGTCCACTCCGCGTCTTCCAAAATGTATCGATGTTTCCTATTTCCTGTGACACCTGTTGACAATCTCCTTTTCTTACAAATGAATACCATTGTCATCTCGATCCTTCCATTGTGGTGGGTGGAGGCCGGTTGGGCATCGAGAAAAGCACACGTGATCAGCCCTGTGTGTTCAAACATACTTTTCCAGGACCGCTGGGAAATGTCTGCATAAGAGATCATTGTTCTCTTTTTGCCTCGCTGCAACGTCATAATAGATGGGGCACCAAGGGTCGTTGTGAGCTAATGGGTTAAAAAGAAAGAAGAGTATCCCTTCTCTTTAGTCCAGTTTAATAAGAAAACACAAACAGGGCTGCTGGAGTGCGAGGAGCAGGCGGCAGGTGTGCTGCGTGCCCGGGGGAAGGCACATACCCGTGTGGTCTGCTTCATGCCTGCTGCCCTCAGATACCCGCCACGGCTCCTGCGGCCACACCAGCCTCCGGACATGCTTTGGCTTGGGTGTGCTTTCACCTTGTGTCTTGCAGACTTTGTGTCATGTGGGCTCAGACCTGACCCAATTTTACCTTGATTTTTTTTCCTGCCAGGGCTCTCCGGTTTGATCTGGTGTGTGATACTCAGAATTGCTCTGTGCTTGCAGTACCGTCTCGTGTGTTCCCTCGACCAAATGCCCGTGGTTCTCTGCAGTGACTTGGGACTGGCCTGGACTGAGCTGAGTGCTTGATTACTGGCATGATTTCTATTAGGGGCCACAGCACCGTCTGCTGCCCCTCAAGCCTCCTACCCTCCGAACAATATGCTTGGCCTCGGATGTGTATCCTGTTGCCTCAATTGGGATATAACTTATATACAGAGAAATGTACAGACTGTAATTATACAACTCAGCGAGTTTTGACAAATGCTTATACCCATGGAACTGATACTTCGTCCAAGAATATTTCCTCATCGGGTCAATACTCTTATTGAGAAAGGGTCCTGCTCCCCTCAGCCCTGAGCCTGGACTCTGCACAAGGGAGTCCTTTGTACAGGTGTGAAAAGCTGATGTACAAAGGTGAAAGGCTCTTGAAAACTTGCATTTGTGAGCCCACCTTTATCGAGTACGTTGGGAACAATGCAAGCTTCAAATGTATGCAGTCCTCCCTTCCAGCAACGCTCAGCAAAATCGTGTCACTGGGTCTTGCCAGCGGACAGAAACCTCATCAGAGCAGTTAGCCATGAAATTGCTAGATTCACATGGTATTGGGACTGGAAAAGGTGCAGTTTAACAAGACCTAAACCCTATCTCCTGCACCTCTTCCTGTCTCTGATTCGGAGCCTCTGAGATCTCATTGATTCGTTATTTTGGTCTGTGGGCAGCAGTTATCATTTTCCTGTAGGGCGGTCTCCCCGAGCCCCTGCTGATGCCGGTCACCCTGCCACGTAGCCCACCCATCCCATGGCAGACCAGTCAGCCCCGCAATCTCCCTGCCCAGGCTCCAGTCCAGACTGCATACTTCTGCAAATCCAGCTGTGTTTAAGATACCTGATACTCCACAAAAAGGCCAGCTTCCTCCCCCACCACTTTTTCACACATCAGTAATTGCGATGCCAAACTGGCCATCACTCGTGCTATAAACTTTGGAGTCACGTAAGATGCCTCTTTCTTTCTACATCCAACTTTTCGGTAAATCCTGTCAACCCTTCTTTCTGTATACAGCCAGGAGCCCACAATTTCTCACCTGATTCTCGATATCACCTGAGTCCGAGCCACCTTCTCATGCCTGGTCTCAGACCGCATCCCAACCAGATGCTCTCATCCCGCACCTGCTACATTCCTGTCTGTGCCCTGTGCAGCAGCCAGAAGGGTCCTTCCGACATGCCTTTCCGTCACACAGGGTAAAAGCCCGAGTCCTTGAGATGGTCTGACAACCCGTCGGCCCTTCTCGATCTGTCCCTGTCCTCCCCTGGCTGTGGCCACGCCGTCCATCCCGCCATCCGCCAGGCACACCTGCACAGTCTCACCTTGTGCCGTTTGCACCCGTGGTTGCCGCTGCTCTGAACATTTAACCTTAGGTGTCCCTCAGCCTTGCTTTTCTGCTCCACTCCAGTGTCTGCTCGGACACTATCTAACACCCTCTTCACAGCACTCATCATTCTGGTTTGTTTCACACACGTGCTCATGAACACACACACACACACAATTGCTCGTGTATCCTCTTTTTCCTGCGCTACAATTGCAGCCCGTGTGAAGGAGTTCATCGGTCATGTTCACTGCCGGCTCCCCCAGCGCCTAGAATAGTTGGAACACGTGCTTGATAAACGAATTGCTAACCTGGTCTTTTCAGCACTTTGCTTTGCCGTGCTGCAGCCGGCAGAGAGCTGCTGTCCTCCCCCAGCGCTTGCTCCGGGGGGCTCCCAGGTCTCTGCCCATTTCCTGGGGCTTCGTGAGTTTGCTTCTGTTTACCTGCCGCACTTGTGTCCCACTCTCGGAATCTTCTGATCCAGCCACACTGACCTTGATTGGCAGTAATGTCCCGGAGTCACGGAGTTGCCTTCCCAAAAAGTTTTGCTCCTTAGCAGAGTTCCTCAAAAAAATTAAAAACGGAATTACCATATGATCCAGTAGTCCCACTCTGGGAATATGCCCGGAAGAACTGAAGACAGATCTCAAAGAGGTCTTTGCACACCTGTGTTCATAGCAGCATTATTCACAGAGGCCAAGAGGTGGAGATGACCTACATGTTCATTGACACAAGAACGGATAAAGAAACTGTGGTCTATACACACACTGGAATATTGTTGAGCCTTAAAAAGGAAGGAAATCCTGCCGCGGGGAGGAGCCTCGAGGACATTGTGCTTAAGTGAAATGTGCCAGTCACAAAAGGACAAATATTGTATGATTCCACTTACCTGCAGATTCTAAAGTAGGCATGTCCATAGAGATGAGAAGTAGAATGGTGGTCACCGGGGGCTGGGGGAGGGGAAAGGAGAGCCGGTCACTGGGTATAGTTACAGTGTGGCAAGACGGAAAGTTCTAGAGATCTATGGCACGACAAGATGCGGATCGTTAACATTACTGCTGTACCATACACTTAAAAAGGGTTAAGATGGGAAATGATGTTTTATGGGTGTTTTTTAAACCACAATTAAAAAAAAAAAGATTTGCCCTTTTCCTTCCCAGATATTATCTATCCTTACGGTTTCAGCTCCGGGGCTGGCTGGATACCTGCTGTGGTCTTTCTCGTCTCTGGACTCTTATTGCATCTTATTTTTGGACATCCAGTGCGGCACCCAGCCTTGCCCCACTGGTTCTATGGATTTAGATGACTTTCCCCGGGGAGCCCCCAGCACCGAGCACTGTGCTCTTGCAGCCTGAGCCGTGTGTCCTCCGGCTGGATGATGCTGTTGCTGCATAATCAGCCTTGATGGATCACAGTCTGGGATGGAGTGAACCCAGGGGCCGTGCTTAATATTTCCCTGGTCCTTAATTTTAGTAGCAAGTTGTTATAGAAACAAACCTTTGTTTTCCCCCTCTAGACATCTCTAACTGCCCTTTGCGCTCGTTGCTCTATTTTGGTATCCTTACAAATATTTGGACACTTCTGTACAAACACCCATTTAGAAATCAACCCCTGGACCTTGAGGAAACTTTTGACATCGACAAAACTAAACGCTGTTTTCCTTAACTCTTGCTGTTCTCTTGACAGCTCTTTTCTAAACAGAAATAATGTCACTTCAGGAAAGAGGCACTGACATTTTCCTGACCGAGGCACCTTTAATAATTTATTATCACCAAATATCCCAATACTGTTGAATTGAAAGATCAGAACATTTAATGATATGCTTGTAGCTAACTCCTCGGTGAAATGAATCATTTATGATTTTGTGCCATTTTCGAGAGAAAGACAAAATGGCCCAAAGTCACAGCATAAGTATATGTATATTTAATATTTGTAGTGCACATGCATTAAAAATCAATATTTATTCCCCAGAAAAATAGGATAATGTAAGAGCAGAGTGGCTGATACAAAGGGAAATGATGTGTCTCTTGGAGAGACAAAGTAACTGCAGAGTCGGGAGCTCTATGCTGTTTGGAGGGTGGCGAACGGAGGTTTTCTGATGCAGGTCGATCTTCCTCGTTCAAGGTCACTGCCACCATTTAACTTTTATCAGACACTTTGCATTACCTACAGGATAGAAACTTTGGTTTTACAATACAAACACCCTCGGGTAATGGCGGAAAACACTATACCCGCAAGCCGTGAGTGCAGTGAACGCAAATGGACAAAGTATTTCATAGTTCAATTTTAAAATTGACTCTTCTTTTCCATTTATAAAATACCTTTCTGATTTATATTTCTATGTGGTATGAGTTGGCTCAGCCTGCATCATCCCATGAAGACTTTAAGGTTTTTGTTGATGTTTTCATTTGCCTTCAGGTTTTATTTATTTATTTTTTAAGATTTATTATTTATTTGAGAGCGAGAGCGAGCCAGGAGTATGAGCAGGAGGAGGGGCAGAGGGAGAAACAGACTCCCCGCTGAGCAGGGAGCCTGATGTGAGACTCGATCCCAGGACCCCGGGATCATGACCTGAGCCACCCAGGCGCCCTGGCCTTAAGGTTTTAAATCTCTGGTTCGAGGGGATCATCCCTGGGCACTGTGCCCTGTTTAGACCACATGATGACCCATCTGAGGAAGCCAAGGTCATAGACCCACCCGCAAAGAGGCTACGGAAACACTGATGAGCAAGCCATGCACTGAATGAGAGACAGGACTTCCTGTCCAAGTGAGCGTTCATGCTCGGGGACGGGATGGTATGGCTGTTCCTGAGAAGTTCTGTTCATTCCAGCTGGGATTGAAGACGGTGGGTACGCCAGCTGGGGAGCTGTTCCGCAGTGGTGGGAGCCGTGGGTGGGCTAGGACAGAAGGATCAGGGGCCTCTCAGCCCTGAGAGGCAGCCAGGCTCCCATGTGTGTTGTCTCTGAGACATCGCTTCTTGCTGCGGCTCCAGCTTACCAGACACGGCACGAGACCTACAAGACGCATGCTTTGTCCCAGGGCTCCCAGCAGGAAAGGCGGAGTGCAGCCCTGGAATGGGGGCTCGCTTTTTAAAGCTCATGCTATTGTGATGCATCTAGAGTCATGAGTTCCCCCATGTCCCTCCTCCTGTTAGGACATCGCCCAGCCCTCCCCACCCAGCTTCTGAGCGGAGCCTCGGCCAGCAGGTGCAATTCTTTCCTTTCAGAGATGCTGCGCCGACGGCCTCACGTACACCAGGAGCAGGAACAAGTCCAAGTTTACGACTCCCCTAGGAAAAAAAAGATGTTCAAATAGATGTATGTCTTAAACGCTACATTGCAGATAAAAACGCTGCCCATCAGGGTGGGGCGCTCCAGAAAGCAAGGGCTGTTGTGAGCGCCGGGACTGAAGGTGGCATCGTGGGCGTTCGCTCATCCCAGCAGGCTTGTGGGTTCCTGGAGCTGCTGTGATGAGGTGGGGACAGCTGTTTCCACCTGGACTGGACATCTGGCCCCATCACCTCCTCCTAGAGCTGGTGTCCCTTTCTGTGGATGTGGATGTGATACCTGCCTCATGGGGTGTGTGTGTGTGCGTGTGTGTGTGTGTGTGTGTGTGTGTGTGGTTAGAGGGAGCTGGTAGATTGATAAGCAGGGCACTCTTGTAAAAATATCATAGAGAAATGGGTAAAGGTCAGCAGTATTGACGCCAGCCCATGAGAAACTTTCAGCATCTCAAAAAAACCCACCCAGCCAAATACAGTGAGCTGCTGGTCTTTTAATGATGGACTTGCTTATCCTTTGAGCTCTGTGTTACTTTGCCTTGACCAGTTCCGGCTGTGCGAACACGAACATTGCCTGGGATCTGACGTGCGCCCCGCACCTTACGGGTCCTGAGACCACGCTGCCTCAAGCGGCTGAGTGTTCTCTCTTAAGGTGGCGGGTAAGGAAATTCACTGTGCCGTGTCTTCGGTTTCCTCCTCCCAACCACGAACCACATGAAGAATCTTTTTCTAAAGTCTCTTGTTGGATTTTTAGGTTTGTTCCCGTTCCTGAGATTTTTATGAATTTCTTAACGCCAAACTTCAGAAGCTGGTTCTCCAACTGGCTGCTTCTCTGCATAGCTTCTTTCTGCCCTTATTTGATCACAGTACTGGATGGTTCCTCTAAAGTGAGGATTTCCTTTCTATCCTTAAGGCTTTTTCCTTAGTTTTCTGAGAGATGCTTCTTCTCTTGTGTATCTAAGAGAGAATGCAGTGACACCCAGATTCCCAGTCCACTGAGGATTTTCTTCCTTCCTTGCTTCCCTCCTTCCTTCCTTGCTTCCCTCCTTCCTTCCTTCCTTGCTTCCCTCCTTCCTTCCTTGCTTCCCTCCTTCCTTCCTTCCTTGCTTCCCTCCTTCCTTCCTTCCTTCCTTCCTTCCTTCCTTCCTTGCTTCCCTCCTTCCTTCCTTCCTTGCTTCCCTCCTTCCTTCCTTTCTTCCCTCCTTCCTTCCTTGCTTCCCTCCTTCCTTCCTTGCTTCCTTCCTTCCTTCCTTGCTTCCCTCCTTCCTTCCTTCCTTGCTTCCCTCCTTCCTTCCTTCCATCCTCCCTCCCTTCCTTCCTTCCCAATCCACTGAGGATTTTCTTCTTTCCGTGGCCCGCTCTCCACTCACACTCCCCGCAGAGACCACATCTGGCCTCCCCTGTACTCTTGACTGTCCTTCTGGTTGTTTTTCTTTGTTCATGACTTCGTCCGTTTACCACACTCTGCTTCTTTTCATGGGGACTCTGTTCTGTCCTTTCCAGTAGTTGTTTTGGATTGATTTGCCAATGGTGACTACCTCATCATGACCTTGAGCTCCTCTTAGCATCCGTGATTCACCTGTTTTGTAGCTGAAGTGAACTCGGTCCCAAAGCCCTCAGCGAGCACATAGGGGTCTTTATGCTGGTTAAATTGAACAATATTTGTGAAGCGTGTTAGTCCTTTTTAACATTTTTATACGACATGTTTCTGAATTCCAAGTCAACTTGGAGCCGGTACTCAAACAGATCTCTCATGGGCCCTCTGAACCGGTGACAAAGGATCTGTACTCACCGAGAGGAGGGATTTTGGCACGAGGCTGTCTTCCTGGGATCTCAGTCTGGCTCCGTCACTAAACAGCTTTGTCCCCTAGAGAAAGCTACTTAATCTCTCCATGCCTCAGTTTCCCTCTCTGTAGCTTCTAAGAGGAACTGCTCTACAAGGATAATTTATGTAAACCTCTTTGCCAAGGGACTGCCACACATAAATGCTCAGTGTGTTTTAACTCCTCATCTAATAAGGAAGGTGATGGTATTCTGGTTGAAAACGTTGCTTAAGAGTGAGTTGTCATTTTTTTTTTAACCAGATGCAAATGAGCTTTTTTTTTCAAGAACATGTGCCAACCATTTAAGTGATAATACCCACAAGTAAGTACTCAGCTCAGTGAATTACAAATGTTTGCAGAAGGCCCCTCACATGCCAAAGGCAGACTGTTGAAAAGTAAAAGTGCGTTAGTCAGTATCACTTTCCTTAAGCAGTGTCCCACTTATTTGGGGAAATTAGTCATTTAGATGAAAATATAAAAAACAATACAAAGCAGGACAGGAAGAGGACGACATTGTTGGCCGTATTACGCTGTATTACTCCGTAAATGCCGGGGGTGGGTAATAAAAAGCCTTCTGGATAAAAGTTCCTCACGACATGGATTTTTCTGTTTTCTCTCTCTTTGCACTTTTCCAGCAAGTGATCCCTTGAGGGTCCATGGATAACCTTCTCCAAGAATCTCAAAGTTATGATGCAATGTCCGAGCTGAGAAACATGAGATTTTCTAAGATAGCGGGAGTTTCCTTAGACTTTTTATTAAGAAAATGTTCAACCACACAAAATAAAGAGATTAGGAAAATGAATTCCCCCAAATCCACTAGACGGATTCAGCCATCGTCAGGATTATGTCCCATCTGCCTCCTCTCTCCCTCTGCTCCCCTTAGCTGAGGTATTTTAAAGCAAACTCCTCCCAGGCATCATGTCGTCTGGTCCTTACTCACCTTGTCATGCAAGAGGACCCCTAGTGCCACGTGATACAGAAGTATCCTAGGCTTTCCTGAGGGAACACGTACAAGTAGAGAAACAGCAGGGTGCCCCCTGAATTCCCCGCTCCCGATATTCTGTGACATAAGCCAGACATCCATGTTCTGTGCCCACCGTGGCCAAGGTGCAGCAGAAGGGGCCCGTCTGGACACGCAGGCTGGGAGCCCTATGACTGGAGAAGGAGGTGGGGACACCTAGTTTCTCTAAATAATGAGAAATACATCAGGAAAGCTCCAGGCCTGGAGATAATGCTGGTGTGCCTGCCGGGCCCAGGAGCCAGCCTTACCCAGCAGGTGTGCCCACGTCACCCCAAGGCCTGGCCGTCCCACTGCCGAGCGGCTTGCTCGCCCAGCCAAGCTAGTCAGGGCACCGGCGTGGGGAAGGAAATGAGTAGTCCAGATTTGCTTCTCACCGTGTCTCTAAAAAAAATAAGGGCATTTTCTTGGAGAACCACAACGCCATTATGACACCAACCCAGAGAGCCATAATTCTGGCTGTGATCTAATGCCTATCCCATTGTCAGATTCCCCAGGTAGGCATCGTCTAAGCTGAGAGTTGTGACTCGTTTGTGGGGCATGAAATCAATTTAGTGCGTCAATGTCAGATTCAAAAGAGAGAACAAAATATCAGAGTGCCTTTCAAATACTAAGGGAATTTTTTCTTCCCCCTCAAAATACTGTTTCAGTTACATAGAGAAATGTCCTGGGCTAAAGAAACAGCAATCCAGGGAACGTTCAGATCAGTCCCTCTGCCCCTACTTTTCTACCTCTAGTCTTGACAGCTAATACTATAGCTTAGTCTTTTAGCCTGACGAAAGGGTACTGACCCTTGCCCTACAGCACTCGACACCTTGTATTCTTTTTTTTTTAAAACGTTATTTATTTATTTATTTATTTATTTATTTATTTATTTATTTGAGAGAGAGAGAGAGAGAATGAGCAGGGGGAGTGGCAGGCAGAGGGAAGAAGCAGGCTCCCCACTGAGCGGAGAGACAGACGTGGGGCTCGATCCCAGGACCCTGGGAACATGACCTGAGCCGAAGGGAGACGCTTAACCGACTGAGCCACCCAGGCGCCCTTGGTATTCCAAAAGCAAACAAGTTATCCTTTTACGACATCAATAGTTGATGAAGTGGTAAAGAGTGTGCATCAAGAGGGCCCAATCATGGCGCGCTTTGTCTTTGGGGACAGTTTTGGGGAATTACGACGTTGTTAACGTTTGCTTCTCTCTAGTTCACCTGGAAGGTGATCTGGGGTAGTGTTGGGGGAGGTAGAGTAGCCATTCAAGCTTCCAGTCTTGGAGATGGGAGTGAGGACAATATGGAGGGTGAAAGGTCAGGGGTTCAACGCCTACCCTAATTTTGGATTCCCACAGACGTGAGATCTGTGAGATCACAGAATAGGTCTGTTTTGGGAAAGGATCCAGTGCATGTTCATGGTATGACTGAAATGTCTGTGGGAGTTAAGAAATTGCCTTCCTCAGTATCTTCTCTGGAATCCGAGAATGAGGAGAGGTTTGCTGTATTAGTGTCCTGGGGCTGCTGTAACAGAGTGCCATAAAGGGGAGGGGGGCCAAACACGACGGAAACTGACTCTGCCACACTTCTGGAGGCTGTCAGTTCAAAATCAAGGTGTCCGCAAGGCCATGCTCCCTCCAAAGGGAGAAGCTTTTTCGCCTCCACCAGCTGAGGTGGCCGCAGGCGTTCCTTGGTTTGTGGTTGCTTCACTCCAATCCCTGCCTCTGATTTCAATGTCTGTCTTCTCTGTAGGTGTCTCTGTGTCTCTCTGTGTCCTCTGCTATTCTTATAAGGACATGAGTCATTGCATTTAGGGCCACCTTGTCCATATGAGCTCATATCCATCCTTTACTAATTGCACCTACAAAGACCCTATTTTCAAATAAGGTCACATTCTGAGGTTTTGCATGGATATGAATTTGGGGGAGGGAGCATTGTTCGACCCACTACAATCACAGATGGAAACTTCTAAGTGATAATAAATGCTTTGTGCATTGATTCTGTAATTGTCTCCAATGACCACTCTGGGCCAATGTATCAATGGGAAAATCTGATTTAATTAGTCTGGGGTGAGGCCTAGGCATCAGTATTTTTACAGCTCTCCAGACGATTCTCACGCAAGCCAGGGTTGAGAAACACTCAGGTTTTTCAGGTGCCTTTCCATGGAGTTCGGGGGTCTAAGATCTTTTGCTGTGTGTTGGTACTGAGAACCGTACCAGCTCTTAGCAGAAGATCTTCAGTGTCTCTCATTCACCCCTCCAGCTGTGGATGACCCGGGCCAATAGATTCAGAAGCCAGTTATAACATCCAAAAATTACAAATGAAGAAAAATAAAAATAATGGGTAAAGAATGGTTCATTTTTTTTCAGACTGCCTTTCACTATGAAAGGGTTGTCAAACTGAACTGTGTTCATAAAACTGTTCAAATTTTCATTAAGAACTTTTTGACAAGCTGTTAATACTCACTGTGGCATTTATGAAACAGTAGGAATGTATTCGGGAGTGACAATTTGCCCTGCTTGTGAGTGTATAAAAAAAGCCCTGGCAGTAAATGGAGAAAAGAATCCTCAAGCCGTTTGAAAAGTATGTACAATATATCCCTTGGCAAAATGTTCTTTTCAAGGTAGAATTTATAACTAACCTCACTGTTTAGACAAATTTCATTGTGGTTAAAGACTATTTTCACCCAGGGGACTTCAGGATTTTTGTGGGGGTCCTTAGTTAAACTGGGTTTAATCCACTTTGATGCCAGAATGTCTAGATGAAAAGTTAAAACATACAGACAATAACCTTTTTATCGTATGCGGTGTCACAGGGGGTCGGTGCTATTTTAAATAGCTGCTCATGACCTAATTTAGCCCAATGAAAGGAAATTTTGGATGTCATGCCTGTTGAAAGGTATGGAAACAGGTTGAGACATCAGGTGAATACTAGAACAAACCACAGAGTGAGGCTGTTCTTGACATGCGAGCAACTCTGGTCTTGTTCTCCCGGCTGGAGAATATCTCAATCTCACTACGTGTGGATTTCAAGGATTTGCAAATACAGTGTAAGCTTTCCCGATATTGCAAGAGCTGGCGTTGTTAAGGTACAACGAAAAGCCTGCCTGCACAGGGTGACATCCAGTGAGCCTGAAAAAGTCTGGATTTGGATTCAGGCACTGAAAGTTCAGTGGTTCTCTAAATTGGCTATAGGGCTTCATGAAACCTGGGAAACACAGATCTGCCTTGATGTCAGCTTTTCAGACGACCTGCTGGTCTTACAAGACTCCTTCCACTTCCTTTATTTGTCATTTGCACTCATCGTATGTTTAGACCATAAACATAAGATTCAGCTTCTACTGATCTAATTACTGCCGTAAAAGCTCATTCCTGGTCATGAAGAATAACAGGCAAACTGTCTTCCTTTATAATATGTCCCGTCTGGGGTGCTTGCAGACTGGCTTCCCCCTCTGCAGCCTGCTCCTTGCGGGCTCCATCCCACTGTTACCATCAGGAAGCAGCGAGGTGCTGTATACTTAACGGCTCTGCTCTTGGAAGCACCTGAAACTTCTCCAAGCAGAGGATTCTAATTTTAATGTAGGAACTTGGCTCTTTTCATCGGTCAGTGGTGAAATAAGGAGCCATCATGGGGTTCATCCTTCTGGGGGAAAAGAGCGTTGCTGGTTTGGTCCTGTTGGAGCAGGGGAGCAATAGGGACATCCCAGGGCTGGGTACTCACACAGCTTGGTTTACTCCACATCCTTCCATTAGACGTCACGAAGCACCTGGCAGTAAGAAGCATTGCATTTGAGCCCCATGTCCAGATGTGCAGGCGAAGGGAAGACCAGATGAACAAATGATTTGTTGCAGGTTGTGTCATGGCTAGCAGGTGGCAGGCACTGGGAACTGTGGCTGCTTTCATCCACGGAGCAAGCAGAAAATACACCTGTCTTAGGACGCAGTCTAGCTGCTAAAACAAAGCCAAGGACTTGATTCTCCTCAGTCACTGCAGCTAAGTCTGGAGAAAATACTTTATCTTAGAAACAGGGTGTCAAGAACTAAAGGAAATATTGGATTTAGAATTCTGGCTGTGAGCAAGAAAAATGCCTTCCATGCCATCTTTGCCATGTTAATCGGTACTGGTGGTTGCTGTATAAATCTGCTCACGGCGGAGCGTATTGAAGCCGGTAGCCCTGGCTTCCTCCTTTTTCTTAAACGCCGAGGACAGTGCCATGCCTTCGTTAATATGGGGTTTGGGACGAGACTGCAATTTCACTTAAGCAACCAGAGAAGGATTCTAAATCCTTTGACTCCAGTGAAAAGAGCATGGAAAGCAGGGACCAGAGCATCCCCTGGTGGAATTCGTCTGGGAATTGTGTGGGAGGGAAATGGGAATCCCACTGGTCTGACCAGCTGCGTGTAGTCCTCCCCACCCCAACAGGTGCTTCAGAATGGGCACTCCCGATGGTAGCCGAAGCATCAGGAGATCTTGCATGGCTTAGTAGCTAAAGCCAACCACCCAACTAACCAACCCACCTACCGATCGATCCAAATTTTCTGTTCTCTGTCACCGGCAGAGTCGTCACAGATGATGAGTGCCATTTGTAGCATCATTTGAAACCAAAACACAATAACCTAAAAAGTAGAGGACAGACTGCCTGGTGACCGAGTTGACTCCGTGAGCCCAACATGGGAACTGGTTACACGCAGACCAGCATGAATCTCAAGGATTAGTGGAATTATTAAGGAAGAGAGATGGGGAAATGCGTGAATTTATAGCTTTCCTTTTGTTAATGCGTTCATGTAATATACTTCATTATATTTACATTTTTGTCTAGGGATGGAGGTGTCAGGGGACATGAAATTACGTGGGATTGCTTAGGTGAGGCGAGGTGAGCATTTCAGGAAACCATACAGCAGACGAGGAGTTGGAAAGTTGGCCAAGAAGAAGGAAGGTGAGCATCCGGAGACCCATCAAGCTGAGAAAGTGCTTCACACTTGAAGACCAGAATATAATGAGAACAGTTTGCAGAACAAGCCCTCGGGTTGGTGAGTCTGGGAAAGCAATGGGTAGATGGCGTAGGTTTCCTTCAGTAAACAGAAGCCATAAAGGGGAGTATATCAGCTTGAGAGGGTAGATATGTAGGCGGGGCATCGACATACCTGGATTGATTTTATATGGATTAGGAAAGAATGAAAGGACAAGACCTAAATTCCTGAATAGGAGGACCGTCTGGTGAAAACCACACCCAAGGTCTCCACGGAAGTGCATGAATGACAGCTCCAGGATTCACGGATGGTTACCCTCCTTCTCCAAGAATGAGTGAGGGGCTAGCACGGGACCAGAGCATCGCATGAATGGCGCCCCTCTGCAAGGAATCAAGAAGGACTGGGGAAAAGCACTCCCTCCACCAACAGAAATCTGCTAGCTTTTGAAATTGAGAAAAAATAGAATGTACTTCTCGGTTATCTAGGGTCAGTTCAGTGAAAGCTTACCTCAAAAGCCTCTCTACTTCCCTTGAAGAATCATAAGGAGCAAATAGATTATACTGGATTATTTGAATCTGCAAACTCTGGAATATCAGTAGATGGGAGTTGAGGTCTTTAGACCAAGGTATAAGGGTGAGTTGCGTGATGTCCGCAGAATAACCCCATTATGCCTACGTGCATTGTTGAGACTTTGTTTGTATAATGCCACCTATAGAATTGTTTCTCAGGGGCCAAAGACCCTAGAAGAATACATGGAAGGGTGGCAGAGGGCCTATGAATTTCATGACATGACTTGCAAAGTGCTGTATGTGTTATTCTGGGGGAAAATGACCAGTGATTTCATCTGATTCTTAAGTGACCTAACTGTCCCCACAGAACAGAGACACCATTGAGAAGAGGACGAAGCACAACCCCCAAGACTGAGGTGATGAGGCAATGTCCACCAGGAAGTGTGCTCGAGACAAAGGCAATGGGCAAAGCCCCTCTGGACACTGCATGCTGCGTCCGGGGGGCTATTTCTACAAGCTTCTGACCGTACATAGATACGTGTTCATCACGTTTGATGTGAGATCCTGCTGCCTGCCTCCTTCGTTTGCCCTAGAACTTTCTAGGATTGATCTTCCAGGATTGTACTGCCCAGGTGGTATGTTAGAAGCATTGTGACTTTCCGGGGTATGTGCCGTGGCCATTGCTGTGTAACAGCAAGTGTGATCCAAGGACCGCAGTCTGAAGTCCAGTGGGGAGTCCCTGAAAACTCGCGGCCCCCCTTCTTAGATCGCCGGGCTCCATGGGGTGCAGCACCCAGGGGCTCTTGCGCGCATGCTCTGCTCCTCGTTCAGTGGCTGCCAGCCACCAGGGTCCAAGGACACGCTCCTTTGGGGATGCTGAAAAAATGTCGTCTTGCCGCTCTCTCTCTCTCTCACTGTCTTCCTTCCCTCCCTTTCTAGGTTTCCCGGACTCTGTGTGTCTGTCCTTCCCGCCCCTCTCTCTCACGCAGGAGGGTCAGCCTGTCCTTGCGGCGCATCCCTCCCGGCCCTTCCCGGGAAGTGAGGGGCCTCCGGGCACTGCCAACAGCAGAGAACTCGGCAGGAGTCAAGCGACTTATCTCCGTATGTGTCCGTGCTACAGTCATGACAGGCAGTGGTGACCAAGTGGGATCATGCGTCTGAAGTCTGAGGACAGGTTGTGCTGTCCCACCAGCTCTGGCTGTTGTAGCCAAACACCGAACACCTCGTGGCTTCAGCAACTGCCTCTCACAGGTCTGGAGGCTGGAAGTCCAAGGTCAAGGTCAAGGCGCCGGCAGGTCTGTTCCTGGGGAAGGCTCACTTCCCCCTTGGCGGACGGTGTTGTCTCGCTGTGTCCTCATGCTGTAGACGGACAGATGGCTCTGGTCTCTTCTTATCAGGCCACCGATCCCATCATGCAGGCCCCACCCCCAGGACCTCCCCTAACCCTAACAAGACTCCTTACCTCCAGCGACCCACCTCCAACACCATCACATGAGAGGTCAGGGCTTCAACATCTGAATTGGGGGGGACAAAAACATTCAGTTCATAGCAATCCTAGCAGCCGTGGTGTGGCTGCTGTTGTTGATGACGTCCCTGTTCCGTGTCAGACACTGTTCTGGGTTCCAGAGAACGAGGTAGACAAACTCCCTGCCCCCTGGGGGTTTACAAACTACTGGGCACGTGTGTGTTGGAGGGGTTCAGTTTACACGTGGATCAAGGGGTGAGTGAGCTCTGCGAGCGGTGGCACTGGAATGTCCTGCACCTGGGGACACTGGTAGAAATGACCCCGGAGAAATGTTCAGCAGGCTGACATTTGGGAAGCTCCCGGCGGAGCTGGGGTGGAGCTAGCTGGGACCCGTCACTTGCTAAGCCATGAAGTTCTGTGTTGGTGTGCCGTGGGCTGCTTCTGCCACGGCACACGCGTGGTCTGTCCACCAGGACACCGGCGCAGCTCTTGCCACCGTTGATCGACCTGACGGCCACTGGCTTGCTGCTCTGCACATACACCTCCAGTTAACTCTCTCCGCGAGGATGTGAGCTAGGCGCGGTTCTTGCCAGTTTGCAGAGGGGGGACCGAGGAGCTCAAGAGGTTAAGCAGTGGGCCCAAGATGACACGGCTAGCGATGGGTGGGGGTGGGTTCCTGACCTAGGTCTCCCCAGCTGTGGAGCTGTGTGCGCTCAGCCTACTGCGTTTAAGTTCTTTTTTTTTTTTAAGATTTTATTTATTTATTTGAGAGAGAGAGTACAAGCCAGGTAGAGCGGCAGAGGGAGAGGGAGAAGCAGGCTCCCCGCTGAGCAAGGAGCCCAATGACGGGCTCGATCCCAGAACCCTGGGATCATGACCTGAGCTGAAGGCAGACAGATGCTTAACCAACTGAGCCACCCAGGCGCCCCTAAGTTCCTAAGAATATTTTAAACAGTCAGCTCTGCAGGAAAGCCCACTCCTAAGCGGACTAACCCCTGGATACTCCACTCACGTGTGCCCAGCCTGCTCGAATATAATCTTGTTAGAATGATCGTTGGTAGGAATGAGCTGAGAGTCTTCCGCAGGACAAGTCTAATCATCGTTGGAGAATCTTTGCTAAGACATCTCAGAGAGCAAAGCCCTACAGAGTGTGTGTGCACGTTCACACACACACACACGCACATCACACACGTAAATACACCCACACACACACAGGGCCTTGCAGAGACCGAAAAAACACATCTGATTACTAGATGGTTTCTGGGGATGTGTCAATAGATAATTCTGGGAAGCGGAAGGAAGGGGACGACCCTGGACACACTCCTGCCGGCACCAGGGTTGGCCCCTGCGGGTGGGCGCAGCCCCTGAAACAGCACAGCCATCGGGGGAAAGGACTCCCGCTGGCTCCTAGGCTGGGCTCTGGGCTGAGCTGGCACCTGCCCCAGCCCCTCTAGGTCCTGGCGGTTACAGCTGAGTCCTGGATTCTCTGGTGGCTTAAAATCCTCCCAGAGCAGCTCTGGGAGGGCCAGCAGTGTCCACAGGCGTTGTCATGAAGATTAGATTGTATGTGCTTGCTACGTTTCCTTAAGCCACATGTTTTAGAATTCTCATGGATACACATTTCTCTGGAAGGAACTCGGTGTCTGGGTTTGGACGATAAGGCCAGCTTCAAGCAGCGGGATGTCTAGCTGTGCCTGTAAGAGACAGGGAAGTAGGCTGGAATTGAAGACCTTTCTTTCCTCCTCTCTGTCCGTGGCCTTTTGTCCAGCAGGGCATTCGCTGGCTGTGCAGCCCTCAGCACAGAAGCCCAACAGCAGTGTTTAGAAAGGGGGTCTCCTGTCTCTATCCCCAGTGTCTGCCTGGATCAGGGGTTCCTTCTGCTCTACAGAGAAAAAGGCAGCCGATGTGGGTATGGTCCACTGTATTCATATTATTTAAATAAATGTGTAGTTAGAATCTGAAGCAAGTGGCGGAAGTGAGCTGAGCACTCAGGGTTCAGCTGGGGGAGGTTCCTTTGAGGCAATGTCTTAAAGCACATAAATGGCTCGCGGCCTTCAGACCCATGTTTGTCTGGTTCGCACCATTAAGAACTTTCTTTGGCAAGTTGGGCAGTGTCCCCCCCAAATTCATGCCTACTCGAAACCTCAGAATGTGACCTTAGCTGGAAATAGGGTCTTTGCAGATGTAATTCGTTAAGTTCAGGTTCGGTAAGATAGACTTTCGGCGTGGGTTTATCGAGGACATGGGACTGAATGGATAGTACGAAGGGAGAAAGGACGTACAAACTGGAATCTGGGGACATAAGGGACGCTCATCTGTTCCAGAATTGTGTCCAGGGCTAGAGCTTTAATACTCCTATCATGTGATGTGCCAGACAGACTGGGAGGAGTTTGTGCTCAACCTAGGGTTAGGGAAGAACCCAGAACTCCTATAGAAAGGATGTCGCAAAGGATGGGGACAGCCAAGGGGAACGTGGAAGTACCCCTGCATTGCACTTCAGACGTGACTGAGTGATTGTCGCCCGTGCCCGACAGAGCTTGGGGAGAATGGCAGAGATGGCGGAGTCCCTCTCGATCACCTCCTGGCACGGCCGCCAAACCCAGAACTCCTCTTCTGCAGTGCCTCTTTGAACGGGCTGGGATGGGGCATGGCTTTGGGGGAAGGACACGAAGAGAACAAATGATTCATCCACAGATCTCAGATGATTTGGTCCCCTCGGAAAGCCTGAAAAGAAACTAGAACGACCCCAGGGGAAAATGAGAGGCGTGTGTGCACCGGGAGACTGGACCTTCCTGCCAGAAAGCTAAGGTCTTCAGTAAGAAATGGGGCAATGGATTGAAAATGGGGATGAATCATCTTAAATGAGAGTCCAAGGAAATTGATGTGTAATTGCACAGGGGAAACAGCTCTGGGAAATGACTCCAGTAAAGGCTCTGATGGAGGAAATGGTGTGCTTGTGGATTTTGAGCTTCAAACGCTGATGATGAGTTGGTCATGGTTCTGTGATATCTGATACAGGGTGTGACTCTGGAAAGGGTCACTAGCCCTTTGGGACTCATCATATTCCAAAAATTCTTTTAGGATCCCAAAAGATAAATATTGGTGTCTTGAACCATTCTCTCCTGAGTCCCGTCCATAACGGAGCTGATCTCTGCGTGAACTGGAGATAGAGATGCTTTTCCTAGCTCTAAACTAATAAATTATGCTCCTGCTCAGGCTTCTCTCCTCCTCTCAACGAAAAATAAATAAATTTTCTTTATTTTTTATTTTTTTTTAATATTTTATTTATTTATCTATTTGTCAGAGAGAGAGAGAGAGCACAAGCAGGGGAGAAGCAGGCAGAGGGAGAGGGAGAAGCAGACTCCCTGGTGAGCAGGGAGCCTGACGTGGGGCTTGATCCCAGGACCCTGGGACCATGACCTGAGCCAAAGACAGATGCTTAACTGACTGAGCCACCCAGGTGCTCTGATTACAGGTCATTTTAAGAGTGAGTTCCCTATGTCAGGGAAAATTTAAGCATCACTGAATCTAGCTTCTGAGAATTTCTAATTATCTTCAATCACTTTTGGGGAAGACAGAATATGTTAGTTTCTGGGTATCACAGAGCAACCACTAGGAGGCATTTATCAAAGTGCTTAATCAAATTAATTTATCGAATTAGCTTTCCATTGGTTTTTAAAACAAACTTTTTATTGAAATATCATACAGAAAAATGTGTAAATTGTGCATGGGCAGTTTGATGTATTTTCACAAAGTCAACAGCTCCCGGGGGTAGAGTAGTAACAGCATGCCAGGGTCCCCTCTGTCCTCCCCAGATGACACGCACTCCTGCTGCCAGTTTTGGGGGGAAAAAGAAGTCTCCTGACTCATCACCAGCAAATAGTTTGGCTGAATTTTAAACTTTATATAGATGGATTCAAAAAGTGTGTGTTCTCGGTCTGGCTTCTTTCTCTCAACTTTATATTTGTGAGATTTTTTTTCTTCTAATTTGTTGCACTTTTCTGAGTTGGTGCATTTTTTTCTATTAGTCCCTTTTATGACGATCCTACTATTTATTCACCTCTGCTGTTGATGGACATGTAGGTTGTGTCCAGTTTGGGGCTACCGTGAATCGTGTTTCCAAGAACCTTCTCTGGCAGGTCTTTGGGGGCACAAATAGACATTTGCATTCCTAGGAGAGGGGTTGCTGGATCTTCCCGTATGCAGAGACTAATTACTAGTGACAGACAAGTTTCCAGTGTGGCTGCATCATTTTCCACTCCCATCAGCGGGGCTGAGAATTCGAACTGCTCCACATCGTCACCAGAATGGTTCTGTTGCTTTGCCACGTTAAATGTAGCAGTTCTAGGGCATGTGTATTTCATTGTGCATCTCATTTGCATTTCCTTGAGGACGAATTATGTTGACGACCTTTGTAATACACTTATTGGGTATCCTCTTCGTAAAAGGTCTATTCAAGTCTTTTGCCCCCCCCCACCTTTTTTTAAAAACTGGGATGACTGTCTCATGTATTTATTTGTAAGAATTACTTTGTATATTCTAGTTACAAGTCTTCGGTTGAATATATGTATTGCAAATATCTTTTCTGACTCTGTGATTTGCCTTTTGACACTCTTAATGTCTTTCGATGAATGGACTTTCTTCATTTTAATGCAGTCCCATGTATCAGTCTTCTCTTTATCCCCAGGGCTGTCATGTAATAAAGAACAGTTAATCTCCTTCCCTTCATTTCCCCCAAATCCACCACTCTGGAAAACAGGAAAGTCCCTTCTCCAAATTCTTAGTTATATATGTGACTGTCTTTTTTGCTAAAGGAGGGACCAAGAAAGGCATTACGTGGAAGTGACAAGGAGCATCATTTTCCTGCAATAAAGGAGGAAACGGTGTGGTATCAGAGGGATGCGGGGCCAGATACGAATCAAATGGGGTCTCTGCCTTTTGAAAACCATGAACATTTTGCATAGGTCAGGTGGGATTTAAATGGATATGAATGGTTGCCTAGAAGGCAAAATGGAACTAGTTCAAGGGTAAGGTAGGGATGAGGAGTATCGAATGAGTTTGGGAATGTGTCCTCTTTTTCCTAGATAGAGAACTGTTTCCTGTGTGAGCCACTGTGTGTCTGCCTGCCTGCATGTTTCCCTAGGCACACAACCTGACCAGTAGGCAGCCACAGCCTGGTGGAGGACCTCTGATTCAAGTTGGGGTTCAGTTTGCATGAGTCTTGTTAGCTGTGTCCTTATTCTTCTGTCTACTTTCCACTTCCCTCTACACATACTCCTTCCCCGACACACGTGCCTCCCCAGAATGGATTTACGCGAGCTGGATTTACTCCTCTGTGCTTTGCAGCTAGTAGATACACCATACTCATGTGGAGGTGTTCTATGTGGCCCTGCCTGCGTGGACGCACCTTGCTGTTCCATTCAATAAAGATTTCAGCAAACAGCAAGTCCTTCCAGTGTGGAAGGTACTGCAGGAAACTCAACCCCTGGTTATACCAGGGCCCCGTGCTAAGGCAGTTATCTCTGACATTTGAACTTTCCCCCCATCGCATTGCATTTCTAAAGCATTTTAGTGGATGTTACATTTCATAGACAAAAAAGGAAAGCCGAGTGAGGTAAAACAACACACGACTAGCCAGTGGCAGAGTCGTGATCAGGAATGAAGTTTTCTTACTGGAGACCTTTATTTCTGCTGTTACGCCTCTGACCATCCCGTGCTGCATTGTGCCAATGTGATTGTAGTCGTTCTTGGTACCAACATCATCTTCCCTTGCAGGACAGGAGATGTGCTCTATAGCTTTCTTTCGGCTTCACACTGAGTGGTTATTCTTGGTTCATATTACCTTTTATGAATGAGAATCTTCTCAAGTACTACTGGATATCATTGTTGGGCTTTATGCTTTCATTCAAGATTTTCTGAATTGTGTGCTTTTCTTTAGGGAGGCATAGGAGGAGGAGAAACTCACGTGGTCACACTGAGCTGTCTCTGAAGCGTCTGAAAGGGGATGAGGCCCCAGTGGAATGTTGTGTGTGTCCTTTGAAAGCCCGGTTTCTGCATCGTGTGAGAATCTGTCACTTGCATTTTCAGTACGTTCAATGGCCATGACTTTGTTGAGATAGACCCATGGTCTCCAAAGCGGACTGTGTACATCCCAGAAAGTTCACAAGTAGTTCGGGATATTAGGAAATAAAAATTTATAGTGAGGGAGTAGCCGAATGGCAGGCTGCTAAGTTGAGCTGCTTTGACATACGAAGTGTTGGCCAACCACATTCTGCTGGTGAACATGTCCTCCAAATGTTCTAACACGTCTTTAACCCACATCCAAGCATTTTTGTCTCTCTATTCCAGCCCTGTTAGGACATCAAAACTGGGACTTCCAGGGGCTGGATCTAGACCAGTTGAAGTTAATCCCTAGCTCCAAGCAGAATTTGCTGTGAGGTCCATCCCATCTCTTCCTCTGGTCACGACCTCCACAACCGGTCAGTGTGGTCTACACAGCCACCGTGCTGGGGTCTGATTCCCGCCGGGTGCCAAATGCTTGCCTTAATACTCCTAATGAGAACCAGGACGCAGACCGAAGCACCTCGCTCTCTGTGACAGGTGCAGACCCCACGAAGAAATATCCACATTCTCCTCGGGTCCTCGGAGACCCACCCAAGTAACACAACTTAAAAAACTCCCATTGGTAAAATCAGGAAGACCACCTTTTTAGCTGCCCCAGGCTTTAATCCCCGGTTCGTGGTGCGCTTTTCCCTTAATCCCCTAGCCCTATCTTTTGAGCACTGATGTTGACACTCAGATTAGATAAAATCAAGACGAGATAAGCTGTATAGAGACTGTTATTCAGAACGAATAACCCAGATAGAGTTTAACCTACACCACCGAGAAGTAATGAATTGTCAGTATGTACTCGGGGGCATAGAGCAATGTTGTGTGATGTCAGACTCCAAACTACAAAACAGTTATGGAGAATTCGAGATAAATTTGGCCACATGCTAGCGTCTTGGGGAATATAATCCTGATAATCGCGTACATGCCACACGATTTTCGGGTGTTTCAATTTTGCCGGGTGGTGAATGATCAAAGGCCTGTTGACTGGGAAATAAAACACACTCCGATTGTCCCAAAGGGATGTGTACACGGACATAATATTTCCCTCAGTGTTTCCCGGTGCCTTCGTCACTCAGGACACACTTGCTTCCCCCAAAATGCATATTTTGTCAGAAATTTCACAGCAGGAGACACATTCTTTCACATTAGGGTTTCTTTTAAAAACAAGCCAAGGGTAAAACGGGACTCTTCAGACACACAGGTCAGCCCCTGGGGAAGCCGGCCCGAAGATGGCTGGTGACGTGCCCGACAGGCCGCCTGGCGAGCGGGCACTGGAGGCAGATGGCCTGGGTTTAGATCCCAGCTCTGACACTTGCCTGCTCTGTGACAACGAGGAAGAACCTCAGCCTTTCTGGGCCTCCCATTTCCTCGTCCGCAAAGAGGGGACAGAACTGCCGCCCCGTGGAGGTGTTCTGAGGATTGAATCCGTTGATGTGCCCCGGTGCTTAGGTCACCGCTCGACATCCTGAGTGCCGGCTCCAGCCTGATCTTAACGCGAGCTATTAACAGAGCTGAAGACTGGGACGGAAGGCAGGGCTGGCGGCTCTGCCCTACTTGGCGGTGGCAGTGAACTAACGCTATTGTTTGTTTCTTCCCATCACCTGGAAGGCAACAATTACAGCGTGGGAACCCCGAGNTTAACAGAGCTGAAGACTGGGACGGAAGGCAGGGCTGGCGGCTCTGCCCTACTTGGCGGTGACAGTGAACTAACGCTATTGTTTGTTTCTTCCCATCACCTGGAAGGCAACAATTACAGCGTGGGAACCCCGAGAGGGTGTTCAGGCCCAGGGCACGTGCACAAGGAAGCGCAGCGAGTCCACGCGCGACTGGTGGCCTCTCCTCTGACGTGTTCCTGAGCTCAATCATTCTCCCAGCTCCGCTTCGGGGCCCGTCAGGATGTCCAGGAAANGCTTCGGGGCCCGTCAGGATGTCCAGGAAAGGAAGGCCACTGTTAGGTCGCAGCGTTTTTGAATGTTGGCCGCAAGCCTGGCGGGTCACCCGAGGAGAAAGGTGTTCGCGGACGTGTCACAGGGGTAGGTGGCTGGGGTTCTTCTCAGAGGGACACCGTTCCTGTCCTCGTACATCTTGTCTTGCCGTCTGCTAAGTGAGCAGGTGGGCGGGTGCCCTGAGCACGTCTCGGGGTGTCCCCAAAACCTGGGTCAGTTTTCTACTCTGTCCCTGGTGGGTGTGTATTCAGCAAATGCCTAGTGAGCTCCCGAGATAGAAAGAGTCCTTTGATTTCACCGACTTGCAGTCCCCCTCCCCCCCCATATATAAAATGAGGAACGTACCCCTGGCATGTAAGACAATGGACAGTCCCAGGGGCCTGTTCCACAGACCAGCTCAGGGGGTTGGATGCAGGCTCCTACCTTGGGCTGTTGCCCCAAGGCCGTCGTGTGATTCTGTGTTAAAAGCCCTGCCATCCGGGGAGATGTTGACGTTTCCCACGTCCAGATGCCTTCATCAGCAGACTTCCTTTTGCATCATCACCTGCAGATTTCCCCCTGAAATACGGGACCATGGGAACTCTTGTCCTTAGGGACATCTCCCAAATACCTTTGCCGGCAGAGCCCAAATGTTAAGGGAAAAAAGAGCTTGTGTTGCACAGGCCCCCATAGGCCATCATCCGTATTTCACATTCTACGTGGCCTCTCCTGCCCACCTCTGTTGGGGGTCAACTCACGCAACTTCTGAGCAATTTCCTTTTGGTCACAAGTCATTAGCTCCCGAAATGTGTGATTACTCCCGCTTGTCTTAACATAACAATGATACTAATACCGCAGTGTAGGTTTTAAGAGAGACGTGATCTGTGGTGCAGGCTTGGATTCACAGCTCCATTGCCTTAATCCTTCTTTCCTTAATTTGTTCATTCATCAGAAGTTTCTCCCGCGCCATCTATAACTGCCACTAGCAATTTACGGAGAGCTCTGGGGGGTGAAGAGAAAAGGCTGATATCTGAGTATGACCATGCGACGTGTGTGTTCCGATCCTAAGACGTGCACTGTTTGTGTACATTATGTAATATGCTTTAGAAGATTCAGAAGAGAAATAAGTTTCAGAGTGTGTTAGATTAGCAAACAATCAAAAATCATAGCTTCTGTGCCTGGCTTCCCCAAGGCTTAATGCACTGATGCAAGAAACAGTCAGCAAAAATTCAACTGAACGGTTACCCCTTCATGAGGGCTTGTTGCAGAATGTCCTGTCCTGTTTCTTGCTGTCTCCTGCAGTGTGGAATGGAGCCAGGGTGACCATTGCATGCCCCAGATCTGTCATGCACCAGCTGCCTGGAGCTAACATAGTTCTGTTG
>NC_048232.1:6127632-6133235 GCF_002007445.2 Ailuropoda melanoleuca | reverse complement strand
GAGCCAGGGTGACCATTGCATGCCCCAGATCTGTCATGCACCAGCTGCCTGGAGCTAACATAGTTCTGTTGCCCAAAGTCTTGGCAGAATGGTCCCATGGAATGTATTGTTGTTATACTTTGATCATCTTTCCTAGAGCGGACACAGAGTATCCCAGGGAGAAGCGAAACCCCAGGATGGAAACCAATTTAAAGCTGGAGTAAGTTTCAGAGGTCAGTTACTGAAACCCAGNCAGTTACTGAAACCCACGATGTAGGTGACCTTCCCAAGGTCATTCAGTAAGTTAGTGGGAAAACCGGGAGGCAGAATTGAAACTCTGAACCATGGCACGCTCCACCAGGTTGCCTCTTTGCCCAGCACTTTTATTCATTTCATAAACTTTAAATAACTTTAATAAACTTTTATACACGTAAGTAACTCTGCAGGATGGTCTGCTGCAGAGTACCATGGTTCGAGATGGGCTTCTGGAACTGCACGAGCCGCGTTTCAGGTTTGGTGCCGTGACTTCTGAGCTCTGTGACTTAGAGCAACTTAAAATCTTTACACATCAATTATCTGTAAAATGGGGACTGTGAATTCTAAATGGTTTTATGCATGCCCAGAATGGTGCCTGAGACATCCGATTTTTTTTTTAAGATTTTATTTATTTTTTTGAGAGAGACACAGAGAGAGAAAGAGAAAGAGAGAGCATGAGCAGGGGGAGGGGCAGAGGGAGGGGGAGAAGCAGACTCCCTGCTGAGCTGGGAGCCCCACATGGGGCTCTATCCCCGGACCCTGAGATCATGACCTGAGCTGAAGGCAGATACTTAACCGACCGAGCCACCCAGGCACCCTCTGGTTTTGTTGTTGTTGTTGTTGTTGTTGTTGTTAAGCNGTTGTTGTTGTTGTTGTTGTTTTTAAGGTGGAATTTGTGGAGGGTATCAGACAAATGAGAAAATAACTTTCTAAAACATTTGCTTTGAATAGACACAGCATTTAGTGATCCTTTTACTTACCAGCTAGGTTGTGCAGAGAGATGCTGTGTATCATTCCCTGACCTCATGTCATCTAAAAACATCAAAAACCTGGGTATTTCAAGTCCCAGTTCTTTGGATATCTACAAGTACCCACGTTCTTGCATGTTACTTACTTTTGTAAACGCCCCTGCGTGATGGAGTTTGAGACACAGATGGGACCTCTGTGGCCATGTATTTTGGGGAGGCATAATGGTTGAAAAGATACATCTTGAGGTGAGATGGTCAGCTTTCAAGTCCCATCTCTGCTGATCACTACCGGTACAAACTAAAACAGTTACTTAAACTCTAAGCCTCAGGTTCCCTGTGTAAGAAAAATGCAGCCAGTAATAGAATCCACCTTAGGGGGTTATGACAACAATGAAGTGAGTTAGTAGGTATAGACCATATCACTGGGCACCAGGCACATTCTAAGTCTGCCCAAAATGGTGACCATCAGTATTCATGTCCCAACTCCTTGATCCTTCAAATATTACAACCACAACCCAGAGACCGTCAGCAACTTGCCAAACATCGCACAGCCAGTTAATTGTAAAACCAGTGACATTACCCAGATTTCCTGCCTATGANATATTACAACCACAACCCAGAGACCGTCAGCAACTTGCCAAACATCGCACAGCCAGTTAATTGTAAAACCAGCGACATTACCCAGATTTCCTGCCTATGAAGGAGATTTACTGTTGCTTCTGGCCAGAAAAAAAATTCAGCCTAAGAATATGATATCATCAATCAACCATCTCAAACAGCAATGATGTCTCTTGATTCTCAAGGGCACCACGAAATGTAGGAGTGATCATGGGTAGGAAAAGTTTCTTCTCGAACTTGCACGAGACCTGAAGAACTCTTCCGGAAGGCCTCCACCTCATGAATTAGAGAAGTAGGCTAAAGGGAGTCCCAAAGATATTAAATAATATTATAGTATAATGGGCCCCTCAGGGGAATCTTGGCTGTAAAAGGAAAGAAAGCATCTCTTGTTGATGAGAAGACGGAGTCCCCAGACAGAAACAGAAGTTGGATTCCGTACAGCCAAGGCTTAATGGATTCTTCGTTACACAGAGTTTCTGAAGAGCGGAGGAGGAGAAACACCTTCAGTCTGTCAAGACAGTAGTCGTCCCTGAAGCCAACGGGTTACGTGATTCGTGGCACCTGCCATCAGACAGACCTTCATAAGAAGAACAGACCCTTCTTGGTGGATGGGACAGCTGATACGGGTCCATTAGGGACTATTCATTGTCCTAAGAGAGAGTCTGGCCCAGTGGTGCTGCAGCCACTCCATCCTGGCCCATGGGGGCTGATGGGGCCCCCTTCTCCTCCAGTCCGTGTTCAGGGACATCAGGTTGGTCACTTGAAATCAGCCGCAGTGGGAGAACTTACGCCATGAAATTGGCCAATGCTACGGATCAGGGGCTTTGCCCCTCCCATCACGGAGACTAGGTTTATTGCTCTCTGTGCTGAAATCATCCTAGTCAGGTAGGGGAGAGGTGGGGGAGAGCGAGAGAGAGAGAGAGAGAGAGAGAGAGAACCACTCTGTCTCGGTAGACAGTCTGGCGCTATTCATGTCTTAATTTAGAGAGGGCTGTTTTAAAAATGTGCTCCCTGAAATGAATTCTGAAAAATCTTTTCAAAGTTGAATTCTCCATGGTTTATTAATCTTATCTAAAACAAAACAACAAGACACCAAAAACAAATCATATTTAGGACAGGAATGCTAGCCGGTGAAGTGTAAAAGGCTCAGATAAGGACGCTAGAAACGGGAGAAATGGTATGCGGGAATGTTCTGGCTCTAGAAGCCCCGGTGTCTGGTGGGGGACAAGGAGGTGAGGAGACACACAGCCTCTTTCCTAAGATTACAGACGCCCAAATGCGGAGGTTTGAAAGAGGCTCAGTAAGGGACACGTGGTGCCCCAGGCTCACGGGAGAATGTCCTAGACAGGGTCACAGAAGTCATGCAGGTGGAGAGTAAGATGTCTCCTTCATGACTGACACGAGGCAAGGGAAGAATGTTGTCAGTTCTGCTAGGTAGTTGAGCTCGGCTCCCCTCAACCAAGCACAGAGTGGCCAAAGAGGACTGTTGCTTCCTGCAGACCATGGGGTCCCCCAGAAGTGGGGAGAACTGAGCCCACAGGCCAGCACCTTCTCCCAGCCTCTGATCAACCAGACATGCCATCAAGCTCTTCTTAGAGAGATAAGGGACAGGGAGAGGTGTTACTTTAATGAAGTTCCTCTCCATAAAGCAACACACGAGGAGGGGGTGTGTTAAGTGTCCCCTCCACCCCCACAGTCCACCAGTGGGAAATATGTTATGGGCATTAGGGGCTCAGGTTCTGGGGAGAGAGAGACCCATGTTCAAATCCTGGTCCCTGATGTCCTCTTTATTGAACACACGTGGAGTGCACACGCTCTCTGGGCCTCAGTTTCGCCAGCTGTGAAGTGGGCTGGGTCCAGCTGCTGTGAGACTCAGTGCGGGGCTGCTGTCCCGGGAAGGGAATCAGCGTACACTGAGCCGCACAAAGTGTCTTCGTATGAGCTGGCGGTGCGGGCGGCTTGTTCACTGAAGGCCTAACCCATGTCCAAGGGAGGGGACATGGACCATACCTCAAATTTGAATCCAGGGTAACAAAGCCCGTGGTCGATCAGAGAAAAGTAGCAAGCAACATCTTTCTCTGCAGGGCCCAGAGCCGTGGAGTTGGAGAATATTATGTTATGTCCAGGATCGTCATGTCCTTAATGTCAGATTCCAGGAGGAGATGGACAGTCGGCAAGTGGGATTGTTCTCACGGCCTGCCGAAGAAACCTATCCTTCTGGGCGTCTGGCTGCCGCAGTCAGGGGAGCATGCAACTCTTGATCTCGGGGTCGTGAGTCCGAGTCCCACCTCGGGTGTGGAGATTGCTTAAATAAAACTTGGAAGGAAGGAAGGAAGGAAGGAAGGAAGGAAGGAAGGAAGGAAGGAAGGAAGAAGGAAACTCATCCTTCAACTTTCTACCAGTTCAGCCCAGGGTGTGGATAACCGAACCCTGGTCCAAGCAAGAAGAAGGAGAAATACACCTTCAAGCTTAGGTCAGTGCTTAAGAAGGAATGTATTTTGCGGCAAAAAACCTATGCCCTTCTAAAGAGTTCGCATATAAGTGTGTGTGTATGTTTTCTTTCTTAAAATCTTAAAGACCTTATTCCTTGTAGCTTAGTGGTGTCAAATGTAATTATTTTTTTAAACGTTAACCTGATGGACCTAACTTAGCCCACATCATTTCAAACTGTAGAAACGGGGCTCACATCTCCACTTACAATCATGTGACCGTGGGCAAGTTCGCCATTCTGAGAGCGGTCACTCCCCTCTGTGACGTGGGACAGAAGCATCGACCGCCGAGGGCTGAGGGTTGCAAGACCTGGCATGTGTGACACCCGCTTTGGCAGGTAAAAACCTCTTTCTCCCCTGCTTTTCCCCTTTTGTCAAGTCCGGCTCGGCCTCTTACATGTAAGTTTAAGTCCTCAAATAGTCTTTGAATCAAGCCCTTCCCTTGCCTTAGACTGGAGATCAATTTGGAGAGTCCGCTTGTTGATTTTCTAAAACAGGCAACACATTATTACATTAAATTCCATAAGTTAGTGAAACTGCTCTGACCCAAGGCACAGAGTGCAAATTGCTGTCTGTCATATCCCTAGGGAAAAAGAAAAAAAAACAAAACTGTGGTTGCGCTTTTTTTTTTTTTTGAGGAAAAAAAAGGAAACTACAGTCCAGCATGGTCTTTTAAATTGAACCATTGTCTCCATTTTATTGGTGAATCCCTGGTCCCGTTTTTTACACAGTACAGTGTGCAGGTTATGTAAGATGATTTTATTATAAAATATTGATAAAACAACCCCTAGGAGGAATAGAGAGGAGGCTACCACATCTGCCCAGGGTTAAAGCCCCTGACTCCTGGAGCTCCGAGGCACGTTCGGCGAGATATATTCAGAACTGAATTTTAATCTATGTTTGCAGAGGAAAATGCCACGCAGGAGGAATGAAACTGGTTCTTGAGCCATTCACATCCTCATACACATCCGTGGCGAAAAGCAATCCATCTTTTGATCATGAAGGTGATTTCCTGGGTATTATTTTCAACCTATTGTTGAAACAAGTACCTGCTTACTGCATTAACCTTCAGAGAGGAGGTCCACTGCTCCGACAATTTAAGCCGCATCTTAGAACTTTCTGTGTAATTTACACATTTCAAGTTTGCTAATGGGTTCTTTATATCAAAACTACCACCGACAGAAGATCTTTCTTTGAATCTTCGTCTTGAAAGAGACCTTGAAAGGAATACGTGAAATCTGCACAGGTGCTGCTGGAGAAAGGCGAGGTTAATCTGCGACTACATTAAACAGAGCTCACTTTAGAAGAGTCCGATCTCAGAAACTTCATGACAAAAGCAAAGAGGATATCACATTAAAATTCAAATTTCTTTTTCCTCCAGCTCTTTCAGATGAATGCCAAGAAAATACACTGTGCTCCAAAGAGATACCCGTGTATTTGAGCAATATTACATAACAGGTAATGGAATTTCTCATTTTCCCGTATAATAGTCCTGTTCTGTAATACGCTCAGG